>NW_012098643.1:2410-14464 GCF_000951045.1 Mandrillus leucophaeus | reverse complement strand
ACTCTTTATCCAATTTGCCAGTCTGTGTCTTTTAATTGGACCATTTAGTCCATTTACATTTAAGGTTAATATTGTTATGTGTGAACTTGATCCTGTCATTGTAATATTAGCTGGCTGTTTTGCTCGTTAGTTGATGCAGTTTATTCCTAGCATCGATGGACTTTACATTTTGGCATGTTTTTGCAGTGGCTAGTACCGGTTGTTCTTTTCCATGTTTAGTGCTTCCTTCAGGGTCTCTTGTAGGGCAAGCCTGGTGGTGACAAAATCTCTAAGCATTTACTTGTCTGTAAAGAATTGTATTTCTCCTTCACTTATGAAACTTGTACCCAGTCGTGTGAGGTGTGAGGTGTCAGTCTGCACCTAGTGGAGACTGTCTCCCAGTTAGGCTACTCAGAGGTCAGGGACCCACTTGAGCAGGCAGTCTGTCCATTCTCAGATCTCAGCCTCCGTGGTGGGAGAACCACTGCTCTCTTCAAAGCTGTCAAACAGGTACATTTACATCTGCAGAGGTTTCTGTTGCTTTTTGTTTAGCTATGCCCTGTCCCCAGAGGTAGAGTCTACAGAGGCAGGCAGGCCCCCTTGAGTTGCAGTTGGCTCCACCCCCAGCTTCCCGGAAGCTTTGTTTACCTACTTAAACCTCAGCATTGGTGGGCGCCCCTCCCCCAGCCTCGCTGCCACCATGCAGTTAGATCTCAGACTACTGTGCTAGAAATGTGGGAGGCTCCATGGGTGTGGGACTCTCCAGACCAGGCATGGGATATAATCTCCTGGTGTGCCATTTGCTAAGACCCTTGGTAAAGTGCAGTATTAGGGTGGGAGTTACCCAGTTTTCCAGGTGTTGTGTGCCTCAGGCTCCCTTGGCTAGAAAAAGGAATTACCTTCCACCTTGTGCTTCCCAGGTGAGGTGATGCCTCGCACTGCTTCAGCTCTCACTGGTTGGGCTGCACCCACTGACCAGCACCGACTGTCCGACACGCCCCAGTGAGATGATCCCAGTACCTCAGTTGAAAATGCAGAAATCACCCGTCTTCTTTATCACTCACGCTGGGAGCTGGAGGCTGGAGCTGTTCCTATTCGACCATATTGGGCATCCTCCCCAAATCTTTAGACAGAATAACTGCAGGAATAAAAATGATGTAAGACTCAAATAGCTAAAATCAAATGTACTTGCTAATAATCTACCAGTGTCCACCTAAAAACAACAGAGTATATGTTCTTCTCATTGCCACATGGCACATAGTCTAAAATCCATCACATGATAGGAAATAAAACACTCATAAGTAAATACAAAAGGACTGAAATCGTAACAACCAATTCCTCAGATTACATTGGAATAACATTAGAAATTAAGACTAAGAAATTCACTCCAAAGCATACAATTACTTAGACATTCAATAGCCTGCTTCTGAATGTCCTTAGGGTAAATAATCAAATTGACGAAGAAATCAAGAAGTTCTTGAACTAGAACATACCAGAATCTCTAGGACACAGCTAAGTTCGTGTCAAGAGGGAAATTTATAGCACTATAACACAATGAAACCCCATCTCTACTAAAAATACAAAAAATTAGCCAAACGTGGTAGTGGGCACCTGTAGTCACAGCTACTCGAGAGGCTAAGGCAGGAGAATGGCTTGAAAAGGGAGGTGGAGGTTGCAGTGAGCTGAGGTCGCACTACGGCACTCCAGCCTGGGCAACAGGGTGAGACTTCATTTCAAAAAAAAAAAAAAAAAGCTAGAAAAATCTCAATGTGGAAACATAACATCATAACTAAAAGAGTTAGAGAACTAAGAGAAACTAACTGCAAAGCAAGAAGATTGTAAGAAATAACTGAAATCAGAGGCATAGTGAAGGACATTGAGACACAAAAAACCATTCAAAAGATCAACAAATCCAGGAGGTGGTTCTTGAGAAAAATGATGAAATAAGTAGACTGCTAGCTAGACTAATAAAGAAGAAAAGAGAGAAGATCCAAATAAACACAATTAGAAAAAACAAAGAGAATATTACCACTGACTCTACAGAAATACAAATCAACATCAGAGAGTATTACAAACACCTCTATGCACATAAGTTAGAAAATATAGAAGAAACAAATACATTCTTGGACACATACACCCTCCAAATCCTGAGCCAGGGAGAATTTGAATTTGTGAAAGGACCAATAATGAGTTCCAAAATTGAATCAGTAATAAATAGCCTACCAACCAAATAAGCCCAGGACAAAACAAATTCACAACTGAATTCTACCAGATGTGCAAACAAGAGCTTATATCATTCCTGCTGGAAGTATTCCAAAATATTGAGAGGGAACTCCTCCCTAACTTATTCTGTGAGGCCAACATCATCCTGATGCCAAAACCTGGCAAAGATGCAACAAAAAAAGAAAACTTCAGGCCAATATCCTTGATGGACATCAATGCAAAAATCCTCAAAAAAAATACTGGCAAACTGAATCCAGCAACACATCAAAAAGCATATCTACCACAATCAAGTTGGCTTTGCCCTTAGGATGCAAGGTTGGTTCAATATATGCAAATCAAAAACTGGGATTCATTACATAAACAGAACTAAGACAAAAATCACAAGATTATCTCAATAGATGTAGAAAAGACTATCCATAAAATTCAACACCCTCTTATGTTAAAAACTCTCAAACTAGGTATTAAAGGAACATAACTAAATAGTAAGAGCCATCTGTGACAGACCCAGAGCTGACCTCATATAGAATGGGGAAAAGTTGGAGGCATACCAGCACAAGAGAAAGATGCCCTCTCTCACCACTCCTATTCAACATAGTATGGGAAGTCCTGGCCAGAATATCACGGAGCATAAGGAAAGAAAGAGCATCGAAATAGGGAGAGGATAATCAAACTATTTCTGTTTATACACAACATGATACTCTATCTAGAAAACCCTATGGTCAAAGACCAAAAGGGTTTTTCAGCTAGCAAACAACTTCAGCAAACTTTCAGGATTCAAAATCAATGTACAAAATTTACTAGTATTCCTATACACCAACAACCAAGACAAGAGTCAAATCAGGAACACAATCCCATCCACAACTGCCACAAAAATAATAAAATACCTAGGAATACAGCTAACCAGGGAGGTGAAAAATCTCTACAAGAAGAATTCTAGAACACTGCTCAAATAAATCAGTGGTGACACAAACAAATGGAAAAACATTCCATACTCATGAATAGGAAGAATCAATATCCTTAAAAGGGCCATATTGGCCAGGTGCAGTGATTCATTCCTGTAATCCCAACACTTTGGGAGGCCGATGTGGGCGGATCATAAGGTCAGGAGATTCAGACCATCCTGGCTAACATGGTGAAACCCCATCTCTACTAAAAATCCAAAAATTACCTGCACCTGGTGGCAGACACCTGTAGTCCCAGCTACTCGGGAGGTTGAGGCAGGAGAATGACATGAACCCAGGAGGCAGAGTTGGCAGTGAGCTGAGATTGGGCCACTGTACTCTAGCCTGGGTGACAGAGCAAGACTCTGTGTCAAAAAAAAAAAAGAAGAAAGAAAGAAAAGAAAAGAAAAGAAAAGAAAAGAGTCCATATTGTCCAATTTACAGATTCAATGTGACTCCTATCAAACTACCAATGACATTCTTCACAGCACCAGAAAAAAAATTTTTGACTCATATGGAGTCAAAAATCAGCCCAAATAGCCAAGGTAATTCTAAGCAAAAAGTACAAAGCTAGAGACATCATGCTACCCAACTGTAAACTATACTACAAGGCTACCATAAACAAAACAGCTTGGCACCAGTGGAAAAACAGACACATAGACTAATGGAACAGAAGAGGGAAACCCAGAAATAAGACAACACATCTGTAACTATCTGACCTTTTAAAAACTTTTCAAAAACAAGCATGGGAAAAGGACTTCCTGTTCAGTAAATGGTGCTGGGATAACTGACTAACCATATGCAGAAGATTGAAACTGGATACCTTCTTTACACTGTATACAAAAATCAACTCAAGATGAATTAAAGAATTAAATGTAGAACCCAAAACTACAAAAACCCTGGAAGAAAACCCAGGAGATACCTTTCTGGACATAGGAACTAGCAAAGACTTTATGACAAAGACGCCAAAAGCAATTGCAAAAAAAAAAAAAGAAAAGAAAAGAAAAGAAAAGAAAATTGACAAATGAGATCTGATTAAAGAGCTTCTGCATAGCAAAGGAAACTATCAAAAAAGTAAACAGACAACCTAAAGAATGGGAGAAAAATTTTGCAAGATACACATCTTATAAGGGTCTAACATCCAGCATCTATAAGGAATTTGAACAAATTTTCAAGAAAAAAAAAAAAACAGCCCCATTGAAAAGTGCACAAAAGACAGGAACAGACATTTTCAACAGCAGACATACATGTCATGTGAAAAAAAAGCTCAATTCACGGATCATTGGAGAAATGCAAATCAAAACCACAATGAGATACAATAATGGCTATTATGAAAAGTCAAAAAAAAAAATAAGAGGTGCTAGAGAGGTTGAAGACAAAAATAAATGCTTATACACTGTTGGTGGGAGTGTATATTTATTCAAACATTGTGGAATACAGTGTGGCAATTACTCAAAGAACTAAAATTAAAAAACTACCATTAAAACCAGCAATCCCATTACTTGGTATATACCCAAAGGAATATAAACCATTCCATCATAAAGACACATGAACGTGTTATGTTCATTGCAGCCCTTTTCATAATAGCAAAGATGGGAATCAAACTAATTGCCCATTGATGATAGACTAGATAAAGAAAAAGTGGTACATACACACCATGAAATACTATGCAGCCATAAGAAGAAATGAGACTGTGTCCTTTACAGGTACATGGATGGAGCTGGAGGCCATTATCCTTAGAAAACTTATGCAGAAACAGAACACCAAATATGGCATGTTCTCACTTACAACAGCAAGTTAAATGATGAGAACACATGGACACGTAGAGAGGAACAGCAGACAGTGGAGCCTACCACAGGATGGTGGTCATGGGGAAGGAAAGGATCACAAAAAATAACTAATGAGTACTGGAATTAATACCTGGGTGATGAAATAGCTGTCTGATAAACCCCTGTGACACAAGTTTACCTATATAACAAACCTGCATATGTATCACTGAACTTAAAACAAAAACTTAAAAAAAGCAGATGCCAAAGAGGATGCAAAGAAAAATGTCTTACATACTCTTGGTGGGAATGTAAATTAGTACAGCTGCTGTGGAAAACGTTAAGATTTATCTGTAAAACTGAAATAGAACTATCATTCAATCCAGCAATCCAACTACTGTGTATCTATCCAAAGGAAAAGAAATCAGATTATGAAAAGGATGCCTAAACTCCCATGGTTATTGCAGCAGTATTCACAATAGCAAAGATGTATAACCTAAGCATCCATTAACAAATGAATGGATGAAGAAAAGGCACAATATAGACACAATGAAATACTATTCCATTGTAAAACAATGAATGAAATCCCATCATTGGAAGCAACATAGATTCAACTGGAGGTCGCTATGTTAAGTAAAATAAATCAAGCAGAGAAAGACAAATATTGTATGTTTTCACTCATATGTGGGAGCTACAAAATTTGATCTATAAAAGTAGAGAGTAGAATGATAGATAACAGAAGCAGGGAAGGGTGTTCAGGGGAGGAAGAATGATGAAACACTGGCTAATGAGTACAAACATAGAGATTTATAAAAGGAGTAAGTTTTAATATTTGATAGCAGAGTAGCATGACTACAGTTTACAACAATATATTGTGTTTTTCAAAATACCTAGAAGAGAGGAATTAAAATATTTCCAACAAAGAGAGAAATAATGAATGCTCAAGGTAATGAATGCCCTAAATTTCCTAATATCTTGACTTTATCATTACACATTCGATCCACATAACAAAATATCACATGTACCGTAAAAATGTGTGTAAGTATTAGGAACCAATAAAAAATAACATAACAGAGTCTTCTTATTTTCTATGTTAGTTACATCCAAGCCACTCTATTGCTGGAACACTATGGTAGTGGTTGTCATGGGGAGTGATGATGATGATGATGATGATGGTGATGGTGGTGGTAATGGTGGAAACAATGATAATATGTAACTGCCAATAAACTTCTAAAAAGACAGCTAATTATGTGTCAGGCATTGCACCAACAAAATTTCAGATAGTAATTAGATTTATCCCGACACCAGTTTGTTAAGTATATGTTATTTTACTAACTTTGCAGTAAAGAGATTGACATTCAGAGAAGTTGTATATGTTCCTCAAATCAATCAAACACTAATTAAGGAAAAATAAAAGTGGTTTAAATAATATAGACATAATCTTTGGTATGACCCAAATTTTAAGATATTGACAGTGGTTGAAGGAAAGGTGGAAATAAATCCAAATGATTATATAATATTACTAATAAGGCAGATTTGAAAAGAAACAAAAGATCCATTCACAAATATTATGCATAGATACTTTATTCAGGGAGTGAAAGGAAAATGACAACTGCACAGGTGGTAGAAGCTCATGCCCAAGGGACAAACAGACACAGGAAACATCAACAGAATTCTCTAATGGTTCCCAGGGACAGAGTTGCTGGTGTTTCTTCCAAAGCTCTGGGAACTGGCACTGCTGAGGACTTCCTTTCTAAGTCTCCACCTGGACAGTGGCAGTATGGCAGCCTCAGAAAGGAAACATTTTGCTATCAGGGGTCATCATGGGCAGATCATAGGCTAAGGGGAAAGAAGTTTCCTGTGTATCCCTTGACGGCTTTGATGAGAAGATGCAGGTGAAGCTGTGGAACGAGGTGAGCCAAATATCCTTATCCTTTCATGGTCCTGATGAATCCTGAAACTGTTACTTGCTCTTGGGTGGACACTTTGGCTGGCAGGGTGGGGAAGGTGTCACCGGAGGATATTTCTGCTGGCACTGCTGAGGTGGGCAGGGCTCTGGACACTGTGGTGGTGGGCAGGGCTCAGGGCACTTCGGGGGTGGACATGGCTCTGGGCACTTTGGCGTGGGGCACACAGGAGGTGGCTGGCAGGGCTGCTTGCACTGCTGCTGTTGGTAAGACATCCTGCTGAAATCTCAGAATCTGAAAGAAATGATATGACAGTGTTCACGGGAAAGGAATCCTCCAGAGAGAGACGCCAAAGCTTATGTAATACCATGACATATTATTAAAGCTTATGTAATACCATGGCATATTATTTCTCCAATCTCCAAAAATTTATTTAAACTCTTAGCTCCCTTTTCATCACTTCCTGTCTTCTCCTTTCCACTTTAGCAAGTTGCTTCATCAGCCCTAGGAAATCATGCCTTTCCTCATACAATTTTTCCGAAGAAACCATCTCTGTAATAAAGAAGCAAGCATGTTTTTCCATGAAAATAACATCTTCAAGAAAGGCAGTCACAAGTTCAGATCCTCTGGGCAATCTCACAAGCTATTCCTATCATCATTATCTGTTGTAAAGCACCGGTGGGTTGACTTGGGCACAGAGTAAGGGCTGTTCAGGAAGGAGTGCAGGCTCTCACACCTGCTAAGACACAACCCTTTGAAAAGGACACCAGGAAAATATGGAAAAGAGAAAAATACTTCATCCCTTTCTTCAAACAAAGGCTTTCCTATTAATTTCTCTGTTCATATGGACATATAACTGTGCATTTTTTAAAAAGCAATATGAAACACTGCATCATGTAGTCTAATCCTGTAGTTCCATTCACTAAGTACCATCAAACCTATGACCATAGGTTTGGATCTGCCAAACTTGCCGTATTCAGATTAAATTCAATATTTCAGGGCACAAAGAACAGAGGAACTCAAGGAAGCAGACTCACCAGGTTCTCCAAAGCAGATCGGTGCTCAAGTACCAGGAGTTTAGGAGTTGTAGAGCAGAGAACCTCTTTATAGGGCCTGCTACCCCACCCAGCAGGAAGGGGAACTACCTAAAACTGGGCTGGTCCAGCAATGTCCCAACTGAAATGCAAATTTATCCATTACTGGCATGACAGGGATTCTCAAATTGGTAAATATCCTGTTCTGGGATCTCTCCACTGGATTAAGTGCTCCTGACTCATGGAGGCTCTGCCTTAGGTCTTAATTTCAGTGACTTGCGGCAAAGAGGGACTTGGGGGATTCTCTAACTGGTGATCAAGGGCTCTCTTTCCTGACTGGAGGCAATGATTCCTCCCTTTCTTACCCCTTCCCTAAATCATAAAACTTTCTGCCCTGATCCACTTTAGCTGAACGCCATATTGTTGTACATGAACCCATCTCCACCTCTACTTTCTTCGTACAATTTGCCAGTGTGCTAGAAGGAAGGAGAGACCTAACAAAGGCCTGAGTTCTGGCCCCAGATTTTTTTGCTAAGTTGTTTGACCACAGCCAGGTCAACTCTCCTCCCTGGAACTGTAAACAGAGGAGCATCATATTTACCTCTGGGTTTGGAGACACTGACCGCATTGTGCCATCTATTGACCCTGTTCAAGCCTGAAATTTTCTGCTCCACCTCTATCTTTCTCTCACAGAACCCCAGATTTTACGTGTATTCCTTTCCTCTTTGAGGGCTGTCTTCTACAACCCTCAAAGCGGCACTTGTGTCCCAGGATAGATACCAGAGTGAGATCCAGTCTCTCCAGTACGTTTGCCACTGCTGCCATCAAGGACTTGTACTAGAGCCTTTTCATTTGTAAAACTGTACTTTTATTCACCACATTAAGGAAATGGAGAAAAGGGAAACAAGGTTACAAGCATTCATTTTAAATATTTGTATTGAACCATGCCTGTATGTTTCCCTGCGAACATCCTATAGAGAGCAAGATGCATAGACTCACAGTATGTGATGTAAATAATTAGAAGTTTTCCACAATAGAGGTCAGAGCACTTAACGTCTGAAATCAAGGGGAAAACATAAACAAAGTGTGATCCTATGTGTTTGCTTTCTCTACAGGTTTTAGTGTTTGAAAAACAGTATTTTTTTATTTGTTTGTATGTTCTTCCATTGTCTTTTCCCAAAGCCCTCCAGCCCTACAACTTGCTAGATTATCAACTCACATCCCAATGTATACCTCTCATCTGACCTTTTTATCATTGTTCACTCAATACAAATGTTATTCATGTGAATGTCTTTCACATCTTTTTAAAACTCTTCCTGTAATCAATGGGACTTACTAAACATTGTATATTAAACATTTAAAATAATGTTGCTGGAGCTTTCTCATCTGGGCCAATGATCAGGAAGCTTTCCAAGAATGTGGTTTTATAATTGAAGAAGAAGAAGGAAGAGGAAGATAAGAAAAAAGAGGAAGAAGAGTGACTCAAATTCTTTGGAGCACTCACCAGCTATCCTCCAGATAGAGCAAGAGCACTGAATCAACCCAGCATCACATCCCTCAGTTAAGCACGTTAGGTTTCCAGATCTGCAACTGCTCCAGTCTATGAAGAAGGGCTTTTGGCCAAGATCTCCACTGGCCAGATGCTACAGAAATAGAACTATCATGTCAGCACCTTTGCGCCAGGTGTTTACAAATAGTGTTCTCACCAAATACTTCCTATAGACCATTACACATGCCAAGCACCATGGATGAAGTAAACAGACTTCTCTCAATAGGTCCCCTACTCCTCCTCAGAGCCTCACATCACATCTACAACACAAATCCCTAGAGAAATGTCTGATTTCTAACATGCAAAATTGGAAAATTGGCTGCCAAATGAGATCACTGTGTGAGATAATACAGTTTGGATCATGCCCTGAGACTCCCCTTCTCAGAACACCCCACTCAAACAGGCTGCTTATCGCAGCAGTGCAGGCACCAGAGTGGCAGCAGCCCTAGTGCCCCCAGCATCTCAGACAGGCTCACTTTACAAGTTGAGGTGGAGAACTGGAAACTCACAGTTCCTCACAGACCAGCTACATGAAGAGCGGCCACAACATGAAGAAGGGCAGCTAACAGTCACAGCTTCCCCTAGTTATGACATCCAGGCCCTGAGACATAGAGCGAGGTATACTTCACACACACACACACACAAACACATACACACACACTCACACCCACAGACCATGTGTCTTTATCTGTCATCTATCTACATGTCAAAAGAGGTTAGCTTTATGTTCTTTAAGAGTCTAATAGCTTTAGGTTCATTCCTATTACTTCTACTTCATAATTTTTAGGGGATCATTAAGTATGAATTATTAGTACTTAAAATGACAGGAAAGAACAAATAACTTTAACATTTTCTGAATCAGACAGTATATTTGAATTTTATTAATTATATATTCACTCATTTGTGTTTGTGTATGTTTATAATGCTAAGAAGTTTACATCACATACATAGTGTTGGTTAACTACTACTACAATTGAGATACACAACTATTCCATTTCCACAAGGCTTCTCTGCTCCCCACTTATAGTCATAACCACCCCTCCCTTCCCAAATACTTACCTCTGGTAAATATTACTCTTTTATCCATCTCCATGATGTCATTATTTTAAGAATATTTGAGTGAATTTATACATCATGTAACCTTTTGAGAACTGCTCTTTTTTTCACATAACATAATGTCATGGCAGTCCATTCACTTTGTGCAAGCACTTTTAATTTTGCCTAATACTTGATTCAACATTTTATCTCACATTTCAATACTATACATTCCACTAAACAAAATAGTACTGGCAAATAAAATTTTAAAATTAAATAGAAAAATATTAAAAAACAGAAATTATGAGAAAATATAATTGATATGTTCAGAGATATGCTAACTGCAACTCTGCATGCATATCACATATCTGCCTTCTGCTTTTATTTCTGAATGAAAGGCTAAGCCTCCATTGTCCTTCCATGCTGAATCTGATAAATTACAGAACATACATATCATAGAATAGTGAAGATCATTAAATTGGATGTTTTGGAAGATTATTTAATATAATTTAAAATATTCTAATTGTACGAAAAACATATGTAAAGCATGACAGCATTTTCATCAACATTATTAAAAGGTAGGAAACATATGAAACAATATATTAAATGTTATTAATATATGGCTGGTGAAATTACAGATGATGTTTATTTTCTTGTTTTACTTTTCAGAATATTCTCCAAATGTTTTCTATTATTGAGGAAGGAATCTTAAAATTATGCTTTGAAAAGCTCACAAGAGACAAGCCTGTCCATTGCTCAATTAGTGAGATAATGGTCTTTTTTCTTTTCAGCATTTTTGGTCAGAGATCAAGGGTGGGGCTGGATGCAAGTAGCAGTTGTTTTATTGTTATAGCTCTACATTTGATCACATCCCTTCTAAAATCTCTCTTGAAGAAAACCCCAATAATATCCCCCGTCCTCATAGCAGTGACATATGTACACAGAAGCCACAGACACCCAATAGCCATATGTATCTGTAAAAACGTTCTCCAAAATTGGTCAATCTTCCTAGGGTAAAAAACAATCAGGAAAGAGTTTGTCTACTATCCAAGACCCAGACAGATAGAAATCATAAAATTGGCCATAATATGATGAAACTGGAAGTAATGGATGATGGGTAGATAGGTAATAAAGATAATAGAACATAGTGATAACAATAGTACCTACCACTAAATTGTCATGAGAAAAAAAATTAAATCAGAGACTGCATATAAAGTACTTAGCACAGGCTACAGATAGTACTCAAAATAGTAAAGAAACACATGGATAATTAAACAGATAGAGGCAAAACATAGATTTCAAGTTGTTTATGGTTAAGAAAGGTATTAACTTTCTCTTTAAGATTGTTTATATCATCCCTATTTTAAGTGTGTGCCAGAAGTCTTTAGGAAAAAGCAAATGAAAATATATGATTTGAATGAAGTGTGCAGAAATAATAAGATGGGCTGTTCTGCACATTTGTTCTTATGTATTAAAAATGAGAGTTGAAGGCGGAGCAAGATGGCTGAATAGGAACAGCTCCAGTCTCCAACTGTCAGCGCCAGCGACACAGAAGACCAGTGATTTCCGCATTTTCAACTGAGGTACTGGGTTCGTCTCACTAGGGAGTGCCAGACAATC
>NW_012098643.1:0-292 GCF_000951045.1 Mandrillus leucophaeus | reverse complement strand
TTCTTAAAGAAAAGAATTTTAAACCCAGAATTTCATATCCAGCCAAATTAAGTTTCATAAGTGAAGGAGAAATAAAATCCTTTGCAGATAAGCAAATGCTTAGAGATTTTGTCATTACTAGGCCTGCCTTACAAGAGACCCTGAAGGAAGCACTAAATATGGAAAGGAACAACCGGTACCAGCCACTGCAAAAACAAGCCAAGATGTAAAGACCATCGAGGCTAGGAAGAAACTGCATCAACTAACGAGCAAAATAACCAGTTAATATCATAATGGCAGGATCAAGTTCACA
>NW_012098642.1:0-1393 GCF_000951045.1 Mandrillus leucophaeus | reverse complement strand
AGTTTTAAATGTTTCTCTTCAGACCTGTCATCATATAAGTTGCTTGCTTAGAAGGGGGATAAAATAAAATGCAAACCAGCTCTTCTTTTATTGGAGAGTTTCAATTTAATCAGAAGGTGAATGTTAGCATCCGTAGCCATACGTTAAAGAAAATCTATCAATGAATGAATGGCTAAAGAAAACGTTATATATATATACACACACACACATATATACACGTATATATGTGTGTGTGTATATATATGTACATATACATATATAAATTTGGCTCAACATATCTATTTGAATCAAAATGTGTGTATATATGGAATATACATACACACATTTTGTGTATATATTGGAATACTGTCCAGCCATAAAAAATAAAATCCTGTCATTTGCAGCAACATGGATGGAACTGGAGGACATATGTTAATTTGAAATAAACAAGGCACAGAAAGACAAATATTATGTGTTCTCACTCACATGTGGGAGATAAAAAAGTGGATTTCATAGAGGTAGAGAGTAGAATGGTACTTAAAAGAGGCTAGAGGGCCTGGTGTGGTGGCTCATGTCTGTAATCCCAGCACTTTGGGAGGCCGAGGTGGGCGGATCACCTGAAGTCAGGAGTTCGAGGCCAGCCTGACCATGGTGAAACCCTGTCTCTACTAAAAAATACAAAAAGTTGCCAGGCATGGTGGCTGGTGCCTATAATCCCAGCTACTTGGGAGGCTGAGGCAGGAGAATCACTTGAACCCGGGAGGCAGAGGTTCAGAGGTTGCAGTGAGTGGAGATCATGCCATTGCACTCCAGCCTAGGCAACAGAGCAAGACTCCATCTCCAAAAAAAAAAAAAAAGGGCTAGGAAGGATAGCGGGAGGGGGGATAAAGAAACGGTTTATGGTACAAGAATACAGTTAGCTAGAAAGAATAAATTCTAGTGTTTGACAGGACAATAGAGTGACTACAGTTAATAATAACTGATTTTATATTTCAAAATAGCTAGAAGAAAACTTTTTAATGTTCCCAACACAAAGAAATGGTAAATGTTTGAGATGATGGATATTCTAATTACCCTGATTACACATTTTATGCATGTATCAAAACATTACACATACTCCAGAAATGTTTACAATGTGTCAAAAAAATTAATAAAAAAGAAAATAAAAGCTAATTCCGAAGGCTAAGTCATTGATAAATTAAAAATAGAAATGAGATTGGGGTCTTAAGTAATTTCCTTACATTATTAAGGATCAAAATGAATGCCACACTTTGTAAGACGGCATGCAAAACTCAGTTTCAGAGCTGGCATATTGAATTAATAACATACCCTTTTTCTATCAAAATGCTCTTAAGTTGTAAATCATGCCTTTTTTTTTTTTTTTTTTTTTTCAGGCTATTTAGATCCTGCATCA
>NW_012098641.1:0-876 GCF_000951045.1 Mandrillus leucophaeus | reverse complement strand
AAGAAGCTTTCTGAGAAACTTCTTTGTGTTCTGTGAAATCATCGCAGAGTGTAACAGCATTGACCTCAAGAACCTTTCGCTAAGACAGTTTTTGTGGAATTGGGAAAGTGATATTTGGAAGCCCAGAGGGCTATGGTGAAAAAGGAAATATTCTCAGATGAAATCTGGAAAGAAGATTTCCGAGAAACTGCTCTGTGATATGTGACTTCCACTTAGAGAGTTACATCTGTATTCCGTGGATCTCTTTGCTAGCCTTATTTCTGTGGAATCTGCGAACAGATATTTCGGGTCCCTTTGAAGACTATAGGGCCAAAGGAAATATCCTCCGAAAACTAAGAGAAAGAAGCATTCTGAGAAACTTCTTTGTGTTCTGTGAAATCATCTCACAGAGTTAGATCCTTCCCCTCAAGAAGACTTTTGCTAAGACAGTTCTTGTGGAATTGGGAAAGTGGTATTCGGAAGCCTATAGAGGCCTATGGTGAAAAAGGATATATCCTCAGATGAAATCTGGAAAGAAGCTTTCTGAGAAACTGCTTAGTGTTCTCTCAATTGATCTCACAGAGTTACATCTGTATTTCGGGGATCTCTTTGCTAGCTTTATTTCTGTGGAATTTGAGAACAGATATTTCGGATCCCTTTGAAGAGCATAGGGCCAAAGGAAATATCCTCCGATAACAAAGAGAAAGAAGATTTCTGAGAAATTTCTTTATGTTCTGTGAAATCATCACAAAGAGTTACAGCTTTCCCCTCAAGAAGCCTTTCACTAAGACAGTTCTTGCGTAATTCGCAAAGTGATATTTGGAAGCCCATAGAGGGCTATGGTGAAAAAGGTAATATCTTCTGATGAAATCTGGAAAGAAGCTTTCTGAGAAACTG
>NW_012098640.1:0-1388 GCF_000951045.1 Mandrillus leucophaeus | reverse complement strand
AATGAGTATTATATATTTTTAAAAAAGAGATGAGGTCTTGCTATTGTGCCCAGGCTGGAATGCAGTCACAGGTGGGGTCCCAGAGCACTGCAGCCTTGATCTCCTGGCCTCAAAATTTTAATCAAAATGATTTCTATGAAATGGAAACATTTTAATTTAGTTTTCTGAAAATTTACTCTCATTAAATATTTTTATGAACGTAAATCACAGTTATACTGCTGAGATATGCAAAAATCAGTATCTGGTTTTACACACATTCTTCTTCTTTTATTTTTTGAGATGAAGTCTCCCTCTTTCACCCAGGCTGGAGTGCAGTGGTACCATCTAGGCTCACTGCAGCCTCCACCCCCAGGTTCAAGTGATTCTCCTGCCTCAGCCTCCTGAGTAGCTGGTTATTATAGGCGCCCACCACCATGCCCAGCTAATTTTTGTATTTTTAGTAGAGATGGGGTTTCACCACGTTGGCCAGGCTAATCTTGAACTCCTGACTTCAGGTGATTCACCCACCTCGGCCTCCCAAAGTGCTAGGATTACAGGCGTGAGCCTGGTTTTACACACATTCTGTGTAGACTTATGTGCATACATATTTTGGAGTCACATGAATTGTTTTATGTTGTCAGATTAAAAAGAAAACCAGGCCTAAAGAATCCTAAGCAAAGCCCGTCAGACCTCATAAGTGACCTTAGCCTTGCTTGATGTACGACACCTGAGTGAAACCTAACTTGAGTTATTTCTTATAAATGCCTACATCAAAGAAAAATGAAGCTCAAGCTTAGCTGATCAGAAGCCATCAATTAACTTCAGCTAGGGACTTTCCGACAAGATAAGCCAGTAAGGCGACCACATCATTGTAACCAACCAGGTGTCTCCTTTGCCTTGCATCTGCGTTCACCCCATAAAGCTTTCCCCTTCCATCCCTGTAGTGGAGCCTAAAACTATTAGGTTGCTGCAAAAATAATTGCAGTTTGTGCCATTTAAAAGAAATGGCAAAACCAACAGTTCCTTTTGCACCAACCAAATACCTTCAGTTTGGTGCTTCCTGATTTCATAAATCACTGTTTGCTCAAACTAACTCTTTATGCATCTTATTGTGCCTCAGTTGACCTTTTATCAGTGTTGTCAAATGGTCCCTAGATGCAACCTGCCGCTGTTGTGAATATTGATTACTTTGAGAAGTGTGGGCCAAGTGTGGTGGCTCACACCTGTGATTCCAGCACTTTGGAAGACCGAGGACAGCAGATCACTTGAGGTCAGGAGTTCGTAACCAGCCTGGCCAACATGGTGAAATCCCGTCTCTACTAAAAAATACAAAAATTAGCCGGGTGAGGTGGTGGGCGCCTATAATCCCAGTTATTCGGAAGGCTGAGGCGGGAGAATCACTTGAAGCC
>NW_012098639.1:0-1231 GCF_000951045.1 Mandrillus leucophaeus | reverse complement strand
TGAGACGGAGTCTTGCTCTGTCGCCCAGGCTGGAGTGAGTGGCGCCATCTCGGCTCACTGCAAGCTCCGCCTCCCAGGTTCCCGCCATTCTCCTGCCTCAGCCTCCCGAGGAGCTGGGACCACAGGCGCCGCCACCGCGCCTGGCAAGTTTTTGTATTTTTAGTAGAGACGGGGTTTCACCATGTTAACCAGGATGAACTCGATCTCCTGACCTCGTGATCTGCCCGCCTTGGCCTCCCAAAGTGCTGGGATCACAGGTGTTAGCCACCGCGCCTGGCCCTGGGATTTCTTAACTGCATTCTGCTTCCAGAGGTGCTTGACACCAGAATTTCTGAAGTAGGGTTGAAATAACAGGCTGAAGATTGAGCTTGAAGTGGCCTTAGGCCCTTGCTATCCTTACCTGAGAGAAACAACAGAAGCAGGCTCAAAAACAAACAAAAACCCCCAAAACCCACAAAACTTTAAGTCAAGCCTTCAAATAATCTCCAAGATTTATTTTCTAAAATAGAATATTAACAAAAAATTAAGTTGACAAGAAAATACATATCCTGAGTGAGAGTTTCTGACACGAAAGAGACTATCAGAATGATCTACGTACCTCTGAGTAAGAAGCAAATCTATAAACACACAGGTCACCTAGAAGTAAAAAACATATTAACTAAAATTAAAATAATGCAGACTGGTTTTACAACTATTTAGAGAAAACTGAAAACACAATTAGTAAGCTGAAAAAAAGTCAGTGAAATTTATTCCAAATTGAAACACAGATTTAAACATGTGAAAAACCGGTAGGAATAGGCCAGGTGCGGTGGCTCAAGCCTGTAATCCCAGCACTTTGGGAGGCTGAGGTGGGCTTATCAGGAGGTCAGGAGTTTGAGACCAGCCTGGCCAATATGGTGAAAACCCGTCTCTACTAAAAAAAATACAAAAATTAGCCGAACATGGTGGCATGTGCTTGTAGTCCCAGCTACTCAGGAGGCTGAGGCAGGAGACTCTCGAGCTCGCGGCGGAGGTTGCAGTGAGCCAAGATCGAGCCACTGCACTCCAGCCTGGGTGACGGAGTGAGATTCTGTCTCAAAAAAAAAAAAAAGAAGAAAAGAAAAAGAAAAAAAAAACAGTAGGAATAGGAATCATCCACTATGCATTTGTACAGAATACAAAAGAAGAGAGAAATGATGAGAAATAAACAATATGTGAAAAACAATGGCTATTTTCAGAACTGATGAAAACT
>NW_012098638.1:0-924 GCF_000951045.1 Mandrillus leucophaeus | reverse complement strand
ACCCAAAATATATTTTTGTTTTCATGGGTTATATCTATTGATATTTGGTTATCTATAAATTAACACTGTAAAAAATTAAAACACTGAACAATAAACATTAAAATAATAACTTTTAAAATTTCATTTCATTAAAAACTAACTTTTTCATATGTTTAAAATTGCTCTAAAAGAGTCTATTAAATAAATATGTGTATTATACAGATATGAGAATAAATTAAATCGTTACTGTCTTTCACAAAATAACAGATGTGTTATACTTTAAAAAATATATTTTATAAAAAGTACTATAGATTTCAAAACAAAATTAACTCAGTGAAAGAACAGCGTTGCTTCACATTTTTGCAAATCTATTAATGTTTGGCTTAATAAGAGACAACCGGATTCTCAACCTTTATTTCTGTGTTTAATTTATTGTGATATGTTTATGAGGAAAATCTAACATCATGCACATGTATTTTGAATAGGGAGGGATATATCATACTCTTTTCAAGTAGCAGTTCTTAAAAGTTATTTTCAATGTGGAATGTGAAACCCTATAAATCAACTTTGTACTATTGCATTGACGTTGAATGGGTCTATTATCAATGCATATAATTCTAAATATTGGTTAAGCGCAGAAGTAATATGATCTGGTAAGTATTGCTGGTGGCAGAAAAAAAAGTGATTCTCACACAATAGAAACAATCTGACATTATCTTTTAAAACCAAACATTGCCAGGAGCGGTGGCTCATGCCCGTAATCCCAGCACTTGTGGAGGCCAAGGCAAGTGGATCATGAGGTCAAGACTTCGAGATCACCCTGGTCAACATAGCGAAACCCCATCTCTACTAACAATACAAAAAATTAGCCGGGAGCCGTGACGGGCACCTGTAATCCCACTTAGTAGGGAGGCAGAGGCAGGAGAATCGCTTGAACCTGGGAGG
>NW_012098637.1:0-1827 GCF_000951045.1 Mandrillus leucophaeus | reverse complement strand
TGTACAGATAACCCCCAGTCCCAGCCCAGAGCCTGGTAGACTTGCTGGGTGGCTAAATCCAGAAGAGAAATAACAATCCTACAGCTCAGCTCTCAGGAAGCCACATCCCTAGAGAAAGGAGGAGAGTACTGCATAAAGGAAACACCCATGGGTCAAAAGGAACTGAACAACAGCCTTGAGCCTTAGGCTTTTCCCTTCAACAGAGCCTACCCAAATGAAAAGGAACCAGGAAACTAACTCTGGTAATATGATAAAACAAGGTTTTTTAACACTCAAAAAAAAATCTCAGTAGCTCACCAACAATGGATCCAAACCAAGATGAAATCCCTGATTTACCTGAAAAATAATTCAGAAGGTTAGTTATTAAGCTAATCAGGGAGTCACCAGAGAAAGGTGAAGCCCAATGTAAGGAAATCAAAAATATGATACAAGAAGTGAGGGGAGAAATATTCAATGAAATAGATAGCATAGATAAAAAATAATCAAAACTTCAGGAAACAATGGATGCACTTATAGAAATGCAAAATGCTCTGGGAAGTCTCAGCAATAGAATTGAACAAGCAGAAGAAAGAACTTCAGAGTTCAAAGACAAGGTTTTTAAGTTAACCCAATCCAACAAAGACAAAGGGAAAAGAATAAGAAAATATGAACAAAGACTCCAAGAAGTCTGGGATTATGTTAAACGACCAAACCTAAGAATAATCAGTGTTCCTGGGGAAGAAGAGAAGTATAAGTTTGGAAAATATATTTTGGGGAATAATTGAGGAAAACTTCCCCAGCCTTGCTAGAGAACTAGACATCTGAATACAAGAAGCTCAAAGAACATCGGGGAAATTCGTCGCAAAAAGATCATCAACCAGGCACATTGTCATCAGATTATCTAAAATTAAGACAAAGGAAAGAATCTTAAGAGCTGTGAGGCAAAAATACCAGATAACCTATAAAGGAAAACTCATCAGATTAACAGCAGATTTCTTAGCAGAAACCCTACAAGCTAGAAGGGATTGGGGCCCTATCTTCAGCCTCCTCAAACAACACAATTATCAGCCAAGAGTTTTGTAGCCAGCAAAACTAAGCTTCTTAAATGAAGCAAAGATACAGTCTTTTCCAGACAAGCAAATGCTGAGAGAATTTGCCACTATCAAGCCAGCAATAAAACAGCTGCTAAAAGGAGCTCTAAATCTTGAAACAAATCCTGGAAACCCATCAAAACAGAACCTCTTTAAAGTATAAATCACACACAACCTATGAAACAAAAATACAATTTAAAACAAAAAACCAAGGTATACAGGCAATAAATAGCATGATTAATGGAATGGTACCTCACATCTCAATACTAACATTAAATGCAAATGGTCTCAATGTTCCACTTAAAAGATACTTAATTGTAGAATGGATAAGAATTCACCAACCGTGTGCTGCCTTCAAGAGATACGCCTAATACATAAGGACTCACATAAACTTAAGGCAAAGGGATGGCAAAAGACACTCCATGCAAATGGACACCAAATGTGAGCAGCAGTAGCTATTCTTACATCAGACAAAACAAACTTTAAGGCAACAGTGTTAAAAAAGACAAAGAGGGTCTTTATATAATGGTAAAAGGCCTTGTCCAACACGAAAATATCACAATCCTAAATATATATGCACCTAACATTGGAGGTCCCAAACTTATAAAACAACTACTACTAGACCTAAGAAATGAGATAGACAGCAACACAATAATAGTGGGGGACTTTGATATTCCACTCACAGCAACAGACAGGTCATCAAGACAGAAAGTCAACAAAGAAACAATGGATTTAAACTATACCCCAGAACAAATAG
>NW_012098636.1:0-1141 GCF_000951045.1 Mandrillus leucophaeus | reverse complement strand
GGAGAATGGCGTGAACCCGGGAGGCGGAGCTTGCAGTGAGCTGAGATCCGGCCACTGCACTCCAGCCTGGGCTACGGAGCGAGACTCCGTCTCAAAAAAAAAAAAAAAAAAAAATAAGGAGCACAAAGATGATTACTTTCTTTTTAAGGTTTTCATTTATAAGGGGACATTGTCTACACCATGTTTCAAGGTAAATATATTCCGTTAAAATGGCAATATTCATTGCATCTTTTATTGATAGTGGATGTTTAGCAACTTCCAGTAACTTTCTCTGTAGCTTGTAGCATTCCAAACTCTTGTCTGATCTCCTAGAACCAGTTCTCTCTGTTCTCCAGGATGGCTCCCTAGCCCAGGCATGCCTCTGGGCCCAGTCCTTGCAGCTTTTCCTTCCTCCCCACTCCCTTCAAAACTGATCCTCCTGAGGTCTTTGCGATGTCAGGAAATGACAATTTCATCCTTCCAGTTGCTCAGGACGGAAAACCTTGATGTTATCCATGACTCCTCTCTTTCCCTTATCCCTACCTCCAGGAAATCCTGTTGGCGCTTCCTCCAGAATATTTGCAAAGTCTAAGCACTTCTTACCATCTCCACTGTTGCCTCCATCCCATTCCATTCCATTATCGTAATAGTCTCCTAACCCATTTCCCTGCTTCTGCCCTAGTCCACCTAAATTCTGTTATTTACACAGCAGCCTGAGTGTCAAATCATATTGGTCCTCTTCACAAAACCTTCCAGTGGTTCCCAATTTCTCACAGGCCAAAGACCTTACAATTGCCTACCAGGCTTTATACACTCTGGTCCCTAATTTCATTCAAGTCTAGGCTCAAATGATACCTCCTACTTTGATCATCCCAGTTAAAATTGGAACACCCTTCCCAAGCTCTGTTATTTTCCATAGCATTTATCACATTCTGATTGGGGGAATACATGCCACAGAATTAGTCCAGGCTGACCACCACACAAACAACAAATCTAAAAATAGCAAACCCCACCACCACCTGGATTGGGAGTGGGTTAATGAAGAGTCCAGAGTTGCTACAATATATTATCTAAAAGAAACAGGATGTACAAAGAAACAGCAAAGTGTGACCCATACTCAGGAAAATAAGGAGTCAACAGAAAACTGCCTCTGAGGGGTCAG
>NW_012098635.1:0-2116 GCF_000951045.1 Mandrillus leucophaeus | reverse complement strand
AAACCCCATCTCTACTAAAAATACAAAAATTAGCTGGGCTGGTGGTGCATGCCTGTGGTCCCAGCTACTCGGGAGGCTAAGGTAGAAGGATCACTTGAGCCTGGGAGGCAGAGGTTGCAGAGGTCACTGCACTCCAACCTGAATGACAGTGGGACCCCGTCAAAAACAAAAACACCAAATATGACTTTCTGACATTTAGCTAGCTATCCTGAACCTCTTTACAAAAGAAACTGACATCTCTAAGGGCATCTCCCTTCCTGTACTCAAGCCACTATAAACTTTTATAATGAAAAAAACATTGGCTTAAGGTTCACAGAGCAAACTTACCTTTGTTTAATGTTTTTCCCTGGCAATTCCTGACTATCCCTTTTTGATTCAACAATAATAGTGTTTAGATCTAAGTTCTCTGCCTTTGGGATGTAAGTTTTCACCTGAGAGTCATGTCTTCGGAAGTGAAAATTTAGGGTTGCCTAGCAATCTGAGTTGTTTAGGGTAATAGAACAGATAATTAAGAGACTGATAGTCTAAAAGGGGGGAATTATTTTCACTAGCAAATGAAAAAATCTTATAAAACTATAAGATCTGCTTCTGCTAGTGCATCTGCATGTCTTTACTTTTATGTATCATGTATATATAATATTTCACTACGAAAGTATATGAAAGACCTCTAATTAACCAGCTTAAAGAAAACACAAGTGCTTAAATCAAATATTTTATCAGACAAATAGAAACTCAAAAGTCTTTTAGTTCATGACTTGGGTAAATCTTTGGTAAATAAAGATTAGTTTGTTGGTTTAATGAAAGGAGCTGTGTCTTCTCATCAGCAAATACTCATTCATTTAACTCTAGGGTTTCACAGGCTGTAGAAAGGATTAACAAAGAAATAACTTGAGATGATGGCTAGCTTTGTTTAATGAACTATTCAAGCAGAATAACTGTTAAGAATGAATAAATTAGGGCCAGGTGCAGTGGCTCACACTTGTAATCCCATCACTTTGGGAGGCAGAGGCAGGTGAATCACTTGAGGTCAGGAATTCGAGAACAGCCGGGCCAATACAGTGAAACCCCGTCTCTACTAAAAATACAAAAATTAGCTGGGCATGGCGGCACGCGCCTGTAGTCCCAGCTACCCGGGAGGCTGAGGTGGGAGGATCACTTGAACCCAGGAGGCGGACGTTGCAGTGAGCTGAGATCAAGCCACTGCACTCCAGCCTGGGTGACAGAGCAAGGCTGCATCTCAAAAAAATAAATAAATAAATAAATTAGATGAATGTAAATTAGATATTTATAAACAAACTTTTCATAGTTTCACAAACCTTTTTCAAAAATTTAATCTTAAAGCCATGTTATGTTAATTAGCAGATAATCATAAAATACCTATGTCATTTATAGGATACAGAAAAGTTAAATATATTTAGGTCTCTTATAAACAAAAATTGAGGAAATACTAAGAAATTGTTTTCATGTGGTATAAACCAGTTCAAAATTACTTCCTGGGTTTTTCACTGGAAATCTGAGTTACTGAGAGGTAAACTGTAGTTAATATACGTAATTAAAACTATTAGGTGTAAGAAACAATTTTATATACAGAGTATATTTTAAAAGATGTAAAGAAAGTTGAAAAGAGAAAGTAATTGTTTTTCCCTTTTACACAAGAGATTTTTGCATGGTCAAATGATAAGGGGGAAAGGAAATTAAGTTTTTCTCTTAAGGTAAAATGCCAGTATAAAAAAGAAAGGTAGGTTGCAGTGAGCTGAGACTGTGCCACTACACTCCAGCCTGGACTACAGAGGGAGACTCAGCCAAAAAAAAAAAAAAAAAAAATCACATCGGGCGTGGTGGCTCACGCCTGTAATCCCAGCACTTTGGGAGGCCAAGGTGGGTGGATCACAAGGTCAGGAATTCAAGACCAGCCTGACCAACATGGTGAAACCCTGTCTCTATTAAAAATACAAAAATTAGCTGGGCATAGCAGCGTGTGTCTGTAATCCCAGCTACTCAGGAGGCTGAGGCAAAAGAATTGCTTGAACCGGGACCCGGAAGGCGGACGTTGCAGTGAGCCGAGATCATGCCACTGCACTCTCCAGCCTGGGCTACAGAGGTAGACTCGCTGCTC
>NW_012098634.1:0-1268 GCF_000951045.1 Mandrillus leucophaeus | reverse complement strand
AGCCTGACCGACATGGTGAAACCCCATCTCTACTAAAAATACAAAAATTAGTTGGGCATGCTGGTTCACGCCTGTAGTCCCAGCTACTTGGGAGGGTGAGGCAGGAGAATCACTTGAACCCAGGAGGCGGAGGTTGCAGTGAGCCAAGATCCTGCCATTGCATTCCAGCCTGGGCAACAAGAGCGAAACTCCATCTAAAAAAAAAAAAAAAAAAGAAAAATGACAAAAAGCAACAAAAGTTAAAGGTTTTTTGTTTGTTTGTTTGTTTTTGTTTTGAGACAGAGTCTGGCTCTGTTGTCCTGGCTGGAGTGTAATGGTGCAATCTCGGCTCACTGCAGTCTCCCCTACCGGGTTCAAGCGATTCTCCTGCATCAACCTCCCAAGTAGCTGGGACTACAGGTGTGCGCCACCACACCTGGCTAATTTTTGTACTTTTAGTAGAGACGGGGTTTCACTATGTTGCCCAGGCTGGTCTTGAAACTCCTGACCTCAGGTGATCCACCTGCCTCAGCCTCCCAAAGCGCTGGGATTCAGGAGTGAGCCACCACGTCCAGCCAAAGAATTTTTAAAAATAAACCTGTCAGCTGGGCACAGTGGCTCATGCCTATAATCCTGGCACTCTGGGAGACCGAAGCGGGAGGATCACTTGAGTCCAGAGTTCCAGAGGAGTCTGGGCAACAGAGGAAGTAGAGACCCTATCTCTACAAAAAATAAAAAAATAAAAAAAATTAGCCAGGCATGGTGGTACACACCTGTAGCCCCAGCTACTCGGGAGGCTGAGGTGCGATGACCACTCGAGCCTGGGAAGTCAAGGTTGCAGTGAGCCATGATGGTGCCACTGCACTCCAGCCTGGGTGACAGAGTGAGACCCTGTCTCAATAACAATAATAATTAATAAATAAAAGAATTGACGGAGATGTCTGCACTGTTTTGATATTTTTTTTTTAAACAATACCCCTTTTCCCTGTGAACATTTGACTTTCCTTGGCTCACCATTTTTCTTTTCTTTTTTTTTTTTGAGATGGAGTCTCGTTCTGTCACCCAAGCTAGAGTACAGTGGCGCAATCTCGGCTCACTGCAACCTCCGTCTCCTGGGTTCAAACAATTCTCCTGCCTCAGCCTCCCAAGTAGCTGGGGTTACAGGCATGTGCCGCCACGCCCAGCTAATTTTTATATTTTTAGTAGAGACAGGGTCTCACCATGTTGGCCAGGCTGGTCTCGAACTCCTGGGCTCAAGTGATCCACCTGCCTCGGCCTCCCAAAGTGCT
>NW_012098633.1:0-1141 GCF_000951045.1 Mandrillus leucophaeus | reverse complement strand
TTCTACGTATTAGCAGCAAAATACAAAATTTTAAAACTTTTAAAATGTTCCTAACACTCCTTCATTGGTTTTCAGGTATACCTTGAACAAAAGCTTTTCAAGTCACCTAAGGTCAGGCTAAAACTCAGTCCAAGGGTTTCTTTTTTTTCTTTTTCTTTTTTTTTTTTTTTTTTTTTTTTTTTTTTTTGAGACGGAGTCTCTCTCTGTCACCCAGGCTGGAGTGCAGTGGCCGGATCTCAGCTCACTGCAAGCTCCGCCTCCCAGGTTCACGCCATTCTCCTGCCTCAGCCTCCCGAGCAGCTGGGACTACAGGCGCCCGCCACCTTGCCTGGCTTTTGTAATTTTTAGTAGAGACGGGGTTTCACCGTGTTAGTCAGGATGGTCTCGATCTCCTGACCTCGTGATCTGGCCGTCTCGGCCTCCCAAAGTGCTGGGATTACAGGCTTGAGCCACCGCGCCCGGCCTCAGTGTTTCTTATATAGCCTTGTGATTGCTGGACAAGAAGAGAGCAAGATTGTGTCTTTCTGAACTGGATAACTAGATTTAGCATTTTATAGGTAGAGATTCCCACTGTATTTAAATCTTAGGAGTAAGCTCATAGGACTCTTGGCTCTAATATTGTCCTCAGGAAGCAGAAAACTTCAAAGAGTTGTGTTTTTCTCTTGGAAGATAGCACATTAGTGGAAAATTTAATTATTGCATGGGGTCTAGAGGTAACCTTTTTTGAGTTTAGGCATTTTTTTTTTTTTTTTTTTTTTTTTTTAAAATCCTGAGTGTTATGAGGGTGGGAGAGTGGGCTGTTATAGTATTTAGCTATTAAGCTGATGGCTAATAAAGGAGAATGTATCTTTTCTTTTTTCAGGTTCTCAGCTGCTGCGGGAGTTGAAAAAGATGGACGACAAAGCTCTTTTGGTGGAAGTACAACTTTTAGAAAGCAAAACATACCATGCCCTGAGCAACCTGCCGAAAGCCCGAGCTGCCTTAACCTCTGCTCGAACCACAGCAAATGCCATCTACTGCCCACCTAAATTGCAGGCCACCTTGGACATGCAGTCAGGTAACAGACGTAGCTATTCCTGGGATGTGTTTTCTTAAAGCTCATCTTATTTTGGCCGGGTGTGGTGGCTCACGCCTGTAATCC
>NW_012098632.1:180035-182037 GCF_000951045.1 Mandrillus leucophaeus | reverse complement strand
TTGTATCATCTTTGGCAAATGCATGACTTTATAGTTGTTTTTATTTGGAGACTAAGTATGACTTAAAAAAAAGTTAATGGGTGCCAAGTTCACAAGCATGGACTGGGATGGTGGGTCTTATGTGTCAATTTTACTAAACCATAGTTCCTACTTATATAATCAAACACTAATTTATATGTTGCTATGATAGTGTTTTGCAGTTGTGATTAAAATCTGATGTCAGCTGATTTTATGAAAAGGAAATTACCCTCAAAAATCTGGGTGGGACTTTTCGAATCAGTTGAAGGCCTTTGGGCAAAATATGAGACTTCTCAGAGGAGAAAAAATTCTGCCTGAAGATGACAGTAGCAACTACAGTTTAGGTTTCCAGTCTGCCAGCCTGGTCTACAAATTTCAGACTGAAGCCTGCAACATTGTGACTTTCCAGCCTGCCAGCCTGCCGGAGTGTAATTTGTGACATCAATAAGGTAAAACCAGGGGTGGAAAAAGATGTAAAGAAGCAGGCTAGGTGTGGTGGCTTATGCCTGAAATCCCAGCACTTTGGGAGGCCGAGGCAGGCGGATTGCCTGAGCTTGGGAGTTCAAACCCAGCCTGGCCAACATGGCGTCTCTACTAAAAATACAAAAAATCAGCATGGCTTGATGGCAGGCACCTGTAATCCCAGCTATTCGGGAGGCTGACGCAGGAGAAGTGCTTGAACCCAGGAGGTGGAGGTTGCAGTGAGCCGAGATCATGCCACTACACTCCAGCCTGGGTGACAGAGTGAGACTCTCTCTCAAAAAACAAAACAAAACAAAACAAAACAAAAAAACCCCAGAACTCTCATATACGATTGAAGTTGGTTTCAATTCAAGATTGTTATAACTGTATTGTTTTATGTAATACCATAGTAATCACAAAGAAAACATACATAAAATATACATGAAAGAAAATGAGAAAGCGTTTAAAATATATTGCTTGAAAAAATTGACTAAACACAAAGGAAGGTTGGAATGAAGGACATGAAAGATGAAACAGCTTTAAGACATGCATAAAACCAACATTAAAATTACAGAAGTAAGTCCTTCCTTATCAGTAATTACTTCTAAAGGTAAATGGATTAAACTGCCCAATCAGAACTCAGAGATTATCACAATGGAGAGAATAAAAAGAATCTAACCATATGCTGGCTACAATATACTCACTCTGCATACAAGGACACACACTAGTTGAAACTGGAGGGATAGAAAGGGACATTCATGAAAATAGTAACAAAGAATTTTTTCTGATCTCTCAAAGGGTGCTGTGTTGGCTGGGCTCAGATAATGGCCTGGGAGCTTTACGTGGTTCAGGAATTGAAGTGGAAGAAACCAGATGCAGGCAGGAGGTTAATGGCAGTGCCCAGAACGGACACAACCACACTTCTGCCATATTTTATTGGCTAATGCAGATATCAGATCTGCTCATGTTTAAGGGGATGGAGAGACCTTACCTCTTGATGAGGGAGTGGTGGGTCAAACTAAAGAAAAGCAAGTGTGATGGAAGATATTTTTTCAGCCTTCTTAGGAAAATACATGCAATCCAAAACATCCTGACTGCCGGAAAGGAAGAACACCATCACGCCTTACCCCTCGTCTAAGCCCTGTGATTCTACAGTCTCCTGGGGAAGGACCATGTCTTAGGAAGCAGGTGGGCAGTCGAAGCTCTAAATAAAGCCCCATCTACAGCCACAATTTCACTTTATTTTGATGAAATATTGTGTCATTTTCAATAAAGTGGGGGCTCACAAACTGTCTTCAGAAATCTCTCCCGTGGCGGGGATGACATGCTTCCTCCTCCACAGTTCAACTTTACAGATAAGTGGATCTAGGTCTCAGTTTCAGTTATTTAAAACACCAGAGACTTGGATGCATGCAGGTCACAAAGGGGTGAAAGAATACTCTCTGTCACTTTCCCTTCTCTCACTCACTGCACCCTGAACAAGAACCTGCTCTACCTTGACCTTTTGAATGGGGAGGAGATT
>NW_012098632.1:178022-179985 GCF_000951045.1 Mandrillus leucophaeus | reverse complement strand
AGGCCGAGGCAGGCGGATTGTCTGAGCTTGGGAGTTCAAACCCAGCCTGGCCAACATGGCGTCTCTACTAAAAATACAAAAAATTAGCATGGCTTGATGGCAGGCACCTGTAATCCCAGCTACTCGGGAGGCTGAGGCAGGAGACGTGCTTGAACCCAGGAGGTGGAGGTTGCAGTGAGCCGAGATCATGCCACTACACTCCAGCCTGGGTGACAGAGTGAGATTCTCTCTCAAAAAACAAAACAAAACAAAACAAACAAAACAGAATTCTCATATACAATTGAAGTTGGTTTCAATTCAAGGTTATAACTGTATTGTTATATGTAATACCATAGTAATCACAAAGAAAACATACATAAAATATACATGAAAGAAAATGAGAAGGCGTTTAAAATATATTGCTTGAAAAAATTGACTAAACACAAAGGAAAGTTGGAATGAAGGACATGAAAGATGAAACAGCTTTAAGACATGCATAAAACCAACATTAAAATTACAGAAGTAAGTCCTTCCTTATCAGTAATTACTTTTAAAGGTAAATGGATTAAACTGGCCAATCAGAACTCAGAGATTATCACAATGGATAGAATAAAAAGAATCTAACCATATGCTGGCTACAATATACTCACTTTGCATACAAGGACACACACTAGTTGAAACTGGAGGGATAGAAAGGGACATTCATGAAAATAGTAAAAAAGAATTTTTTCTGATCTCTCAAAGGGTGCTGTGTTGGCTGGGCTCAGATAATGGCCTGGGAGTTTTACATGGTTCAGGAATTGAAGTGGAAGAAACCAGATGCAGGCAGGATGGTTAATGGCAGTGCCCAGAACGGACACAACCACACTTCTGCCATATTTTATTTGCTAATGCAGATATCAGATCTGCTCATGTTTAAGGGGATGGAGAGACTTTATCTCTTGATGAGGGAGTGGTGGGTCAAACTAAAGAAAAGCAAGTGTGATGGAAGATATTTTTTCAGCCTTCTTAGGAAAATACATGCAATCCAAAACATCCTGTCTGCCAGAAAGGAAGAACACCATCACTCCTTACCCCTCGTCTAAGCCCTGTGATTCTATAGTCTCCTGGGGAAGGATCATGTCTTAGGAAGCAGGTGGGCAGTCAAAGCTCTAAATAAAACCCCATCTATAGCCACAATTTCACTTTATTTTGATGAAATTTTGTGTCATTTTCAATAAAGTGGGGGCTCACGAACTCTCTTCAGGGATCGCTCCAGTGGCGGGGATGACATGCTTCCTCCTCCACAGTTCTACTTTACAGGTAAGTGGATCTAGGTCTCAGTTTCAGTTATTTAAAACACCAGAGACTTGGATGCATGCAGGTCACAAAGGGGTGAAAGAATACTCTCTGTCACTTTCTCTTCTCTCACTCACTGCCCCCTGAATAAGAACCTGCTCTACCTTGACCTTTTGAATGGGGAGGACATTCATTCCAGTTTCCAGAGACAAACCTGCTGCCCAAACAGCATGGTTCATTATAAAGACTAAACCCTACACCAAGAGCTCTCCCCTTATCCACCATGGCAGAAAGTGAATCCCATGGAAAGGCCCAGAAAATACTGGCTCAAAAGGACCAGTGTCATGTTCCTTCCACCAAAATGAAGCCAACATATTCATCACAATATGGAGTAGTGATAAGGATATCAAAATGATTACCAAAAAAATTTGACAAATATGTTCTTTTTATTACATCAACTTTTTTTGTCCTCCAAATATAAAGAAAATAAGCCTGCCCAGCAGGAGAAGTTGTTCCCCTGGGAGATCATCCTCTTTCCAGTTGAAAATCTGGAACTGGAATCACTAGAATGGAGCAAGGCTTTCTGGTATGACACAGCACTGGGTCTTGGGGCAGCCAGAGTTATAGGGGGCTCACCTTCTGGGTGACATCAATCTTTGACTCTCCATTTTTTTGTTCTCATTGTAGAACAAAATTTCAAAGTATC
>NW_012098632.1:176366-177972 GCF_000951045.1 Mandrillus leucophaeus | reverse complement strand
CCGCCTCCCGGGTTTACGCCATTCTCCTGCCTCAGCCTCCCGAGTAGCTGGGACTACAGGCGCCTGCCACCTCGCCCAGCTAGTTTTTTTGTATTTTTTAGTAGAGAGGGGGTTTTACCGGGTTAGAAAAGAACTGTAAAAGCTTATCACCCCCTTGGCTGGAGTTACATAAAGTTACTACTCATCTGTAAATTGGGATTCCCATGGTGACTACTTCTTAAAGTTGATACAATGATTAAATATGTGTGAGTGTGTTTTTTTAATCATGATACTTTAAGTTCTAGGGTACATGTGCACAACGTGCAGGTTTGTTACATATGTATACAGGGCCATGTTG
Source organism: Mandrillus leucophaeus (assembly GCF_000951045.1). Lineage (NCBI taxonomy): Eukaryota > Metazoa > Chordata > Mammalia > Primates > Cercopithecidae > Mandrillus > Mandrillus leucophaeus. The sequence continues at coordinate 177,635 of NW_012098632.1, read as the reverse complement.
GTGTGCTGCACCCATTAACTCCTCATTTACATTAGGTATATCTCCTAATGCTATCCCTCCCTCCTCCCCCAACCCCATGACAGGCCCCAGTGTGTGATGTTCCCCTTCCTGTGTCCAAGTGTTCTCATTGTTCAATGCCCACCTATGAGTGAGAACATGCGGTGTTTGGTTTTTTGTCCTTGTGATACTTTGCTGAGAATGATGGTTTCCAGCTTCATCCATGTCCCTACAAAGGACATGAACTCATCCTTTTCTATGGCTGCATAGTATTCCATGGTGTACATGTGCCACATTTTCTTAGGGGATTAAATGTGTTTTGATGCATCAAAAGCACCTAGAAAAGTGTCTGAGACATAGTAAGTGCTAAAGTCTCCCTAAGTAAATAAAAAAATATAAAAGTGATGCTAAATTCAAGGTCCTGATCCTCTGCACACACCCAATGTGTTTAAAATTCTGTTCATTCTCTCTTCCACATTCACAGTGAAACGTTTCTAATTAACTTAATGGGCTGTGTGAGGTGTTCATCATCTTTTACATTAAACTTGGTACATTGTACGACACTCTTATATTGTAATAATTTACCAAACGAACACAGGCTTACCTTGTTTTTAATCCTTTTCACACACAGCATAGAACTGTATTGCTGTGTTTTTAAATTTCAGATTATTTGAAAAATATTTACACTATAGTAGCCAAACAGTAATAATTATAAGCAACTTGGATAAAACATTTGAAATTAGAGAACTATATTTAGAATAAATTTCTCACCTTACAGAAAAATTTCTTATTGAAAACCCCTTTATTTCACATACAAATAAGAACTCAGCATATTTTTCTACACTCAGAGAGAACAGAGATAAACAGAGTCCTTTCGTGCGGTTTGGGTATTTTATTAGATGCTGAGTTCAAGAAAGTCTCACCCCTAAGAACCTGAAATTCCACTTTTCTTTGAAATGGAGTCTTTTCAAAGTTAGTAACAATGAAGCTGTCATTCACATGATGGATGGCTGAAGAAAAAGACAGAGACAGTGGATGCTGCATTTTGTTTTTGTAATGTTGCCTTGTCCACAAGGCACTATTTACACTTAAATCAATTAAAATTACATTAATTTTAAAAGTCGGTTTTCCCAGGTTCTCTCTTGTACTAGCCACATTTCAAGTACTCAGAATTCATGGGTGGCCGGTGACTGACATAATGAACAGCACAGATATAGTCATTCTATCACCACAGAAGGGAGCTGGACAGCAGTGTTCCCGTGTTTTAAGGAC
>NW_012098632.1:173593-174996 GCF_000951045.1 Mandrillus leucophaeus | reverse complement strand
GGAGAGTACTGACAAGTTTTGCCACATTGAGACTTATAATTCATGAACATGGAATGTTTATTTATTAAATACTCTTAAATAAAGTATTGCTGTTTTTGCTTGTGTATCTTTTAGTAGATTTATTCCAAAGATCTTGAAATATTGTGCTAATTCACAGTATCTCTTTCTTTGTTGAATTTCAGTGTCGGGTGTGGTATGTATAAATATAAATAATTTTTTATAGTTTTAATTCAATGACTTTGCTTAAAGCTTTTATTATTTCATGTAGTTTATACATTCTCTTGCCTGATTGCACTAGCTAGGAAATCCAGTGTAATTTTGAGTTCAATGGAGAGGGCAGGTCTGCTGGCATCTTCTCTGTGCCCTCCTGATCCACGCTCCATATACTCTCCCTGCTCTGTGTCCTGGACACTGTGCTGCATGGCCTGCTGGACCACAAAAGGCAACCTTGCTGTCTGGCTTTTATTTGGGATCAGCTAAATGGGAGCATCATCATAGAGAGAGTGAAGAGGAGCACTGGTTGGAGGGATTTCTCCCCATGGCTTTCAGTATTGACACAGGGAGAAATGAGACATGATTGACCTGGATTCATTAATATGAGATCGTCACCCAGTATCTTAAATTAAATGTGTTATTTTGAAAACCTAAGAGTGATGCTAATAGTCAGCCGGGTTAGCTAATTAAAACCCGAATTCAACTGTGGCCTAGCACAGTGTTTCTCAAATTTAACTACACTTTCAATCACATGGGAGATTTTAAATAGCCCCAGGTCTAGATCAGCACATAAAACCAATGAAATCTAATTCATCAAAAGTAGGATCCTGGAAACAGTATTGTTCCGAAAACTCTCCAGGTTTGACTCTAATCAGCAGACAAGTTAAAAACTAGTGGCTCAAAGCAGTGGTTCTCAATATTTCGTATGTATCAAAATCATCTGGGAATTGTAGCAAAACTACACAGGCCCAGATATTATTCTAATTTAACAGGCTAGAGCCTTGAGTTTATTAAAAGAAATCATCTCTCCAGATTTTGCTATATGCAACAATTGGTGAAAAAGACTAGCCTATATCAACAGAATCCCTATCACAGGCATACTGCAGAGGAAAGTGTCTGAACACAGCTCAGAGAGATGGAAAAGTGGGAATGTATCCATTATGTGCAACCTACTTAACATCTCCTAACCACATCTCTCTGAAGGGCTGAGAGGATGACCCCCTCACCAAGGCATTAAGGTGCCATATGACACATACAGGTATAAAAACTGCTAGGTCGGCCGGGCGCGGTGGCTCAAGCCTGTAATCCCAGCACTTTAGGAGGCCGAGACGGGCGGATCACGAGGTCAGGAGATCGAGACCATCCTGGCTAACACGGTGAAACCCTGTCTCTACTAAAAAATACAAAAA
>NW_012098632.1:171132-173543 GCF_000951045.1 Mandrillus leucophaeus | reverse complement strand
GCAGCCAGAGTTATAGGGGGCTCACCTTCTGGGTGACATCAATCTTTGACTCTCCATTTTTTTGTTCTCATTGTAGAACAAAATTTCAAAGTATCGAGAGTCAAAGAAATTTACTCTATTTTATTGTTTAGAAAATGCAATCTCAAGGATAATCCAGACTGTTATGGGCTAAATTGTATCCCCCCAAAATTGGCATGTTGATGTCCTAACCTCCAGTACCTGAGAAAGTGACTGCACTTGGAGAGGTCCTTAAGGAGGTCATTAAGGTAAAATGAGGTCATATGAGTGTGCCCTGATTCAATGTGACTAGTGTCCTTATAAAAAGAGAAGATTAGACACAGACGGATACAGAGGAGTGACCATGTGAAGACATAGAGAGAACACATCCACAAACCCAGGAAAGAAGCCTTAGAAGAAACCAGCACTGCCAACACCATGACCTTGAACGTCCAGCCTCCAGAACTGTGAGACAATGAATTTCTGTTGTTTAAGTCACCCAGCGTGTGGTACTTTGTTATGGCAGCCCCAGCAAATTAAAACAAACATATTATACTGCCCAATGGAGAGTTTTACCTGACTGCACTCTGACTCCAATTCGATCAAGGTCCATATGCTCTGGGACTTCTCCAGCTCCTCACGAGAAATGACAAAGCTCCTGGGGTCCCTGATGGCAGTGAGAGGCAGCTCCTAATGGGGGGAGCTTTGGGGTGACCAAGACCGCATAGACTTCATCACTGTTGGGCCACTTGGCTTCAGTCCCCTGACCACAATGGATCCATGGGCCTGGATTCACCTCTGATATTCATGTATTTTTTTTCTTGGACTTCCACAAGTGGTCTCTGGTAGAGATGGAGGGAAAGGACACAGGGATTCAAAATCCTGACTACCCTAGTGGCCTCCCCTCACTTCCACTCAGAGACAACACGGCCATTTCTCTAAACTCCTTAGGACATGGCCAAAGTCAGTAATAGAGCACGGGGAGGTGCCTTGAATAGAGTTCCAAGGAAGGGTAGCTGGTGCCCTCTAGACCCTTTGACTATACGCGCTGGGCTTCTTTAGCATGAAGTGTCCCAGAGACAGCCACATTCTATGCTTGGATCCTCAAACCAAAGTGTGTGAAGGTCTTAGCCCTAGCCAAATGAGCACTGAATTCAAGAGAGACCAGGAAACATTCTGAATATTGGGACACTTTACTCCTGAATCCTGAATCCTGGAAGTTGGCTTCTGGCCAGCAAGGCAGGCGTCATTATATGACACCATAAAGAGACCTCTGTGAGGCCTCTTTTCCCTCTGCCTTTCACATCTTTCTACCCCCGTTAATCCCAGAACAGATAGAAACATTCCGACTTCTTAGATGTCTCTTGCTATAAGTTTCAATGCCACTTGATTGAATTAATAAATGAAAGCAACTTTAATACAAGATGAGGTTTAAAGAATGGTATTTGACATGGGTTTAGAATGAATAAATGGATCAAGGAATGGATTTTGAGAAAATTCCTGTAAAATTTATTTTTAACCATTTTATTAACCTGACTGTGGAATTAATAAATGATTCCAAATTAATACAAAAAAGTGCAATCACAAATGTGTGAATGCACAGAAGTGTGAACGAGGGGCAATGCACACAAGAAAAAAAGGTGTGCACAGGAAGAAATTCTTCATTCCAGGTTTTCACTGATCCCTCTGGGTCAAGATGGGCTAGAAGTCCAAAAATCTGCTTTCCTCACATGGTCAAAAGATTCAGCATAAAATACAACTGATTGAACACAATTATCTATACTTTAAATACATTAGAAAAAAACAATAAGGAAGAATAATCCCATCATCACTAAGATTTTAAATTATAATAAAATAAAGCCTAAAAATGTGTCTTTTGTTCCCAATTCCAATGATTATAGGATTGCAGCATTTGGCTTTCAAAAGACCATTTAAAATGACTCAGAGAAGTTTCCTTTTTTTTTTTTTTTTTTTTGAGAAGTTTTCTTAACAAACTCTAGAGCAGGACCACAGCTAAACTTATGAGCAGTAGTAAAGTAAACAATGAGTAGAAGTAAACAATGACACTGCTGCCTTTAAAATTTCATTTTGAAAAGCATGTTTGAAAGTGGCTGACTAGCTCCTAATTTGATCACTACCATTTGAAGTCATATGTTAGATTGGCAAAATCGTCATAATTTTATGTATTTTATTTTTGTAATGCAAGTGTTTCACTCTGCTATCTAATAAAAGAAAATGTCAAGCCAGGCATGGTGATGTGTGCCTTGTAGTCCCAGCTACTCAAGAGTCTGAGGCAGGAGGAGTCATTAAGTTCAGGAGTTCAAGGCTACAGCAAGCTATGATGGTGCCACTGCACTCCAGCCTGTGCAACAGAGAGAGAATACAATGTTAATGTAAAATCTTAGTGTTAGGAG
>NW_012098632.1:166907-170757 GCF_000951045.1 Mandrillus leucophaeus | reverse complement strand
GCGTCCTTATAAAAAGAGAAGATTAGACACAGACGGATACAGAGGAGTGACCATGTGAAGACATAGAGAGAACACATCCACAAACTAAGGAAAGAAGCCTTAGAAGAAACCAGCACTGCCAACACCATGACCTTGAACGTCCAGCCTCCAGAACTGTGAGACAATGAATTTCTGTTGTTTAAGTCACCCAGCGTGTGGTACTTTGTTATGGCAGCCCCAGCAAATTAAAACAAACATATTATACTGCCCAATGGAGAGTTTTACCTGACTACACTCTGACTCCATTCGATCAAGGTCCATGTGCTTTGGGACTTCTCCAGCTCCTCATGAGAAATGACAAAGAATGGTATGTCCAGCTCCTGGGGTCCCTGATGGCAGTGAGAGGTAGCTCCTAATGGGGGGAGCTTTGGGGTAACCAAGACCTCATAGACTTCATCACTGTTGGGCCAGTTGGCTTCAGTCCCCTGATCACAATGGATCCATGGGCCTGGATTCACCTCTGATATTCGTGTCTTTTTTTTCTTGGACTTCCACAAGTGGTCTCTGGTAGAGATGGAGGGAAAGGACATAGGGATTCAAAATCCTGACTACCCCATGGCCTCCCCTCACTTCCACTCAGAGACAACACGGCCATTTCTCTAAACTCCTTAGGACGTGGCCAAACTAAGTAATAGAGCACTGGGAGGTGCCTTGAATAGAGTTCCAAGGAAGGGTGGCTGGTGCCCTCTAGACCCTTTGACTATACGCGCTGGGCTTCTTTAGCATGAAACGTCCCAGAGACAGTCACATTCTATGCTTGGATCCTCAAACCAAAGTGTGTGAGGGTCTTAGCCCTAACCAAATGAGCACTGAATTCAAGAGAGACCAGGAAACATTCTGAATATTGGGACACTTTACTCCTGAATCCTGAATCCTGGAAGTTGGTTTCTGGCCAGGGAGGCAGGCGTCATTATATCTGGGCTGCCTCTGTGAGGCCCCTTTTCCCTCTGCCTTTCATATCTTTCTACCCCTGTTAATCCCAGAACAGACAGAAACATTCCGACTTCTTAGATGCCTCTTGCTATAAGTTTCAATGCCATTTGATTGAATTAATAAATCAAAGCAACTTTAATACAAGATGAGGTTTAAAGAATGGTATTTGACATGAGTTTAGAATGAATAAATGGATCAAGTAATGGATTTTGAAAAAATTCATGTAAAATTTATTTTTAACCATTTTATTAACCTGACTGTGGAATTAATAAATGATTCCAAATTAATACAAAAAAGTGCAATCACAAATGTGTGAATGCACAGAAGTGTGAATGAGGGGCAATGCATACAAGAAAAAAAGGTGTGTACAAGAAGAAATTCTTCATTCCAGGTTTTTACTGATCCCTCTGGGTCAGGATGGGCTAAAAGTCCAAAAATCTGCTTTCCTCACATGGTCAAAAGATTCAGCATAAAATACAACTGATTGAATGCAATTATCTATGCTTTAAATACATTAGAAAAAACCAATAAGGAAAAACAATCCTACCATCACTAAGATTTTAAATTATAATAAAGTAAAGCCTAAAAATGTATCTTTTGTTCCCAATTCCAATGATTATAGGATTGCAGCATTTGGCTTTCAAAAGACCATTTAAAACAACTCAGAGGAGTTTTCTTAACAAACTGTATAGCAGGACCACGGCTAAACCTATGAGCAGTAGTAGAAGTAAACAATGACACTGCTGCCTTTAAAATTTCATTTTGAAAAGCATGTTTGAAAGTGGCTGACTAGCTCCTAATTTAACCACTACCAGTTGAAGTCATATGTTAGATTGGCAAAATCATCATAATTTTATGTATTTTATTTTTGTAATGCAAGTGTTTCACTCTGCTATCTGATAAAAGAAAATGTCAAGCCAGGCATGGTGATGCGTGCCTTGTTGTCCCAGCTACTCAAGCATCTGAGGCAGGAGGAGTCATTAAGTCCAGGAGTTCAAGGCTACAGCAAGCTATGATGGTGCCACTGCACTCTAGCCTTTGCAACAGAGAGAGAATTCAATGTTAATGTAAAATCTTAGTGTTAGGAGTTCAACCTTGAACTGATTCTGTGAGATTCTGTTTGAGAGAAGCTGTTGTGTACAATGAGGTTTGGGGAATATCAACAAGAAGTAAATGCCAACATTGTTTCTAATTTACAAACTACAAGGAAATTCTATGAACTTTTAATGCTAAGCTAAATCATTGTAGAATGAATGACAAAAAATTATCCTATGAAGCATAACCAGTTGCTAGATATATCTGAATATTAATTAGAAAAAAAGATGAATGAAAGACATGTTTTAGGAATAAAAACTATAAAAGAACTGTAAAAGCTTATCACGCCCTTGGCTGGAGTTACATAAAGTTACTACTCATCTGTAAATTGGGATTCCCATGGTGGCTACTTCTTAAAGTTGATATAATGATTAAATGTGTGTGTCTGTGTGTGTTTTTAATTATGATACTTTAAGTTCTAGGGTACCTGTGCACAACGTGCAGGTTTGTTACATATGTATACACGTGTCATGTTGGTGTGCTGCACCCATTAACTCGTCATTTACATTAGGTGTATCTCCTAATGCTATCCCTCCCTCCTCCCCCAACCCCATGACAGGCCCCAGTGTGTGATATTCCCCTTCCTGTAACCAAGTGTTCTCATTGTTCAATGCCCACCTATGAGTGAGAACATGCGGTGTTTGGTTTTTTTGTCCTTGCGATACTTTGCTGAGAATGATGGTTTCCAGCTTCATCCATGTCCCTACAAAGGACATGAACTCATCCATTTTTATGGCTGCATAGTATTCCATGGTGTACATGTGCCACATTTTCTTAGGGGATTAAATGTGTTTTGATGCATCAAAAGCACCTAGAAAAGTGTCTGAGACATAGTGAGTGCTAAAGTCTCCCTAAGTAAATAAAAAATACATAAAAGTGATGCTAAATTCAAGGTCCTGATCCTCTGCATACACCCAATGTGTTTAAAATTCTGTTCATCCTCTCTTCCACATTCACAGTGAAATGTTTCTGATTAACTTAATGGGCTGTGTGAGGTGTTCATCATCTTTTACATTAAACTTGGTACATTGTACAACACTCTTATGTTGCAATAATTTACCAAGCTAACACAGGCTTACCTTGTTTTTAATCCTTTTCACACACAGCATAGAACTGTATTGCTATGTTTTTAAATTTCAGATTGTTTGAAAAATATTTACACTATAGTAGCCAAACAGTAATAATTATAAGCAACTTGGATAAAACATTTGAAATTAGAGAACTATATTTAGAATAAATTTCTCACCTTACAGAAAAATTTCTTATTGAAAACCCCTTTATTTCACATACAAATAAGAATTCAGCATATTTTTCTACACTCAGAGAGAACAGAGATAAACAGAGTCCTTTCGTGTGGTTTGGGTATTTTATTAGATGCTGAGTTCAAGAAAGTCTCACCCCTGAAGAACCTGAAATTCCACTTTTCTTTGAAATGGAGTCTTTTCAAAGTTAGTAATAATGAAGCTGTCATTCACATGATGGCTGGCTGAACAAAAAGACAGAGACAGCGGATGCTGCATTTTGTTTTTGTAATGTTGCCTTGTCCACAAGGCACTATTTACACTTAAATCAATTAATTTTAAAAGTTGGTTTTCCCAGGTTCTCTCTGGTACTAGCCACATTTCAAGTACTCAGAATTCATGGGTGGCCGGTGACTGAATTACATTAATTTTAATTACATTAAATTTAAAATTACATTAATTTTAAAAGTTGGTTTTCCCAGGTTCTCTCTTGTACTAGCCACATTTCAAGTACTCAGAATTCATGGGTGGCCGGTGACTGA
>NW_012098632.1:164896-166857 GCF_000951045.1 Mandrillus leucophaeus | reverse complement strand
GCCTCCCAAAGTGCTGGGATTACAGGCGTGAGCCACTGCACCCGGCCATTAATGTCATTATTATATTGAATCATCCAAGCCAGGTAAATTGATTCAGTTAATTCACTGTCTTCTTTAATTACTGTCTTCTATTATTACTCAGTAGAGTGTTTTAAATATCTCAATTGATATCTTGTATAGAGTTTGTTAGGTTTAGTTTTAGAAGTTTATATGTATGCACTTTTGCTGTATCAATTTTTAAAAAATTTTCATTTTCTATCTGTGCAAAACAGCTCTATAATTTCTTCTACCTACCATGCAAAAATATCTTATTAGCTTCAAGCGTGTTCTAATCATTTGTATTTTCTGCATTCAGCATATTACCATTTGCAAATTATAAGAGTTCTGTGCCTTCTTTTCAAATCTTTTTATGTGTGTTTCTTTTCTTCTTTACAACACTGGGAAGATCCTCAATTACAATTTTCAGTAAGAGCAGTGAAAACTGCTGGCCCACCCAAACAAAAGTTGAGCGGCAACTCCTGAGAACTGACTGTGTTGCTCTTATGCGTCAGTCCTTTGGGACCCATCCTAAACCCAGGGATTTACAGTGCCACAAATGCACCCTGCAGCCTTTAGATGTAGCCTTTATCCACCTAGCCCTTGAAGGTCTCAGACATTGCCCAGAGCAGCCAACATCACCCAAGACAAAAGCGGCCCCGCAGCTCAACTTGCTCTTCTAGATTTCTGCCTTCTGCTGGTTCCCGGCCTGGCAAATGTTTACTGCTTGGTTAGCCCCTCCATACTTTCCATCAGATTTTTCAAATATGTACTCTTTTCCCACTTGCCCAGTAGTACTCAATGGGAGGGATGATCCAAACTACATAATTAATAATTGCTGAAAACTAAAGTAGAATGTACAATTTTTATGTCATTGTCACATGCCAAGAGAGAAAATGCATAGGTATCAGTAGTGACTACTTAAACATGTGTAACTTAGAGGTAGTAAAAACAAAAATGTTAGATAATATCTATCTATTCCAGATTAAAATATATATCAATAAACTCAAACTTCTAGGAAAAATATCTGCATATGTAATATATGACTGTGACTCTGATAGACAAACGTGGGAATATAGTATGAAGATACTTCTCATCATCTTCACTCTATGAGGCAGATAGTGTGAAATGAGACCCAGGGATTTGAAATGTGTTGCAAGACTCTGTGAAAGGCACTAGAGTAAGTTATACACAAATAAATCAAAGCAATCTCCTCATAAATTACATTGGGCTTATCTGTGAGATGCATGTCCTTATCAAAATGGAGTTAATTCTAGGTAGGTGATCTTGATTAAATAAAATGGACTCTGACTCACTAGCTACTGGTCCACCATCAGTTTTTCCCTTTACTAAAAGGGAGGCCCCACCCTGAGCCAGCATTTCCCAAGAGGAGGTCTCTTACTGACATCAGCTTCTGACAGGGTAAATTTTCATGGGAACCCAAAGAGAAGAGGAAGAGTTCAAGAAAACAGTGCCTAAAGAAATGACAAAAATGATAACATTTTACACTTTTGTTGTGCTATATGTCAAACAGTGGTCTTAGCACTTTAAAAAATGCCAATTCATTTTATTGTGACTACACATCTATGGCTTGTGCCTGTTATTTTTCCCTTTTATAGTTAATGCCACAGGAATGAAGATCACACACAAGTAGGGATGGAGCTGGGTTTGCACCCAGACAATCCTGCCCCAGGGCCATGCTCACACCACTGCACTTTTCCAGACTGTGAGGGTGGGCGGAGAGTCCAGCTCAGGGAGAGAGACGGGAGTGAGAGAAGAAGGAGAGTGGGCCGACTGGATCACTGTGGTGGTCTGGACCCACGATTCCAGGAGAGAAAGACAAGGATTATGTCACTCAGGAAAAATATCCAAAGTCTCTGGTTTAAACTTAAGCATCTCCAGCTCTAGGACAGGTGGCTGGCGGG
>NW_012098632.1:157165-157701 GCF_000951045.1 Mandrillus leucophaeus | reverse complement strand
CAGTTGATATGTCAGAGCCCCTCAAATAAGCAGAAGGCTGGTGCCTTTGAGAAAAGACCCTATAATTCACTCCGAGATACATTCTTTTTACAGGCTTTTCCCAGAGGAATGTTTAGGCATTTATCGCTGTGCACTGGGGAATGGAATACCCCAAATAATCTGGGAGCTCAACTTTAATGTCTTTAATCCTGTCAAAGTTTACCCTGGGGTTAATACTTTGTTGTAACCTGTATAAAAATCTGTCCCTACACTAAATGTAGTGAAGATATTCTACTATATTATTTTAAAGAGATGAGTACAATAGCATTTTTTTTTTACAAGAGATGAGTACGATTGCATTTTTTCCTTACAGATAACCCATTGTTCTTAAATTATTTTCTAAATCGTTTTCCTTTACCCACTGATCTGTAATGTTGCCTCTGCCGTACATACGTTCAGGGTTTTCTATTCTGTTCCAAAGTTGTAGTTTACTACCCCTGTCTCAACATCCCGACTCTCTCAACATCCTGACTCTCTCCATTAAAATAACTCTAATA
>NW_012098632.1:152652-154360 GCF_000951045.1 Mandrillus leucophaeus | reverse complement strand
AAAATTACATTAATTTTAAAAGTTGGTTTTCCCAGGTTCTCTCTTGTACTAGCCACATTTCAAGTACTCAGAATTCATGGGTGGCCGGTGACTGACATAATGAACAGCACAGATATAGTCATTCTATCACCACAGAAGGGAGCTGGACAGCAGTGTTCCAGTGTTTTAAGGACAGAATCCTGAGTATAATTATAGGATGATGACAATTCCAAGTTCCCCTTCCAATTCATCGTCTCTTCTCTGATGAGTGGTGTAGGGGGAAACCCATCTCTTTTGTGAAAAAAGGTTAATTTTTCCAACTACAGATAAGTAGTTAACATTACTTTTTTTAAAACCAGTTTTACACTGTTAAGTTACAACCAAAAGTGTGGGGCATGAATTATATTTACAATTTAACATATGGTTTTAAAGGGAAGATCCGTGTGAAAAAGAAACAAAACTCAGAAAAAAACCCCAGAAGTTTTCATACCAATTCCCATAGTAATAACAATCCTTTTTCTGTCATTAGAGTTCACCCTCATTCTGATTTCATAGTAATCCTGTTCATGTCTTTCTTTAAAGTTTTATGCCCTGCATACATTTCTAAAACAACATAGCTATCTCAAACTTTATATAAATTTTGAATTTTTCATACAAATGGAATCATGCTGTGTATATTCTTACAATACCTCATTTTAGATCAAATGCATGTTTGCTAAGTTGTTATAGGTGTCTGCAGAGTGTTCATGTTTATTATTTGTAACATTTCTTTGAATAAATACGTCATATATTAAATTAACCCTTCTCTCTTTTATGGTCACTTCGTTTGTTGTCAGATTTTTTAAATTGCAAGCAACGCTGTTACAAGCCTTCTGGCACTAGTATGTTGGCACAATGAGCACATATCTGTCAAAATTATACACCTAGGAGTGGACTTACTGGTATATGTGTATGATATCCCACCCAAAGAGATGATGCCACGCTGCTAGATAAAGTGGCTGTGGCAAGCGGTGTGTGGTAGATCTTGATGGTCTGTATTCTCACCAATATTTGGAATATTCATTGATTTTAATATAGAAATTCTGGTGGATTTTTCAAAATATCTCATTATGTTTTCTTCATTAAACTTTATTGAGATATAAATCACATACTATTCACCCATCTAAAGTATACAATTCAATGACTTTTCACATATTCAGTTTTAAATCTGCACATTTAATTTTAGAACATTTTCATCATCCTGAGATAATCCATGGCTTTATAATATGTCTCTCTATACATTGAAGTAAATCCATAACTTTTGAGTTTTCACTTCAAGAGTGTTTTTTCTATCATTGGCAACTTTCCTAGCTTGACAAGCACCTTTCCAAGTACCTTTAAAAATTCTATTTTTAATAGAGATTTCATTCAGTAATCAGATTTGGAGAGTACTGACAAGTTTTGCCACATTGAGACTTAGAATTCATGAACATGGAATGTTTATTTATTAAATACTCTTAAATAAAGTATTGCTGTTTTTACTTGTGCATCTTTTAGTAGATTTATTCCAAAGATCTTGAAATATTGTGCTAATTCACAGTATCTCTTTCTTTGTTGAATTTCAGTGTCGGTTGTGGTATGTATAAATGTAAATAATTTTTTATAGTTTTAATTCAATGACTTTGCTTAAAGCTTTTATTAATTCATGTAGTTTATACATTCTCTTGCCTGATTGCACTAGCTAGGAAAT
>NW_012098632.1:151319-152602 GCF_000951045.1 Mandrillus leucophaeus | reverse complement strand
AAGCCTTGATCCTTGTTAGCAGATGGGAGAGGGTGGCTTTGAGGATTGAAATCCCTCCTTCATAGGACTCTGGATACTTACACAGTTGCTTCCTCCTGTGCTTCTCCATGAATCTCAGCACTGTGTTTGGGACACCATCTGCACTCTTACTCTTCACGCAATTCTGTTTTCTCCCCCGATGGCTGCTTTTCCTTTGAAGCACAACAGTGGCCATCACGTTCTTGGCCTGAGGGTTACTGGCTTACTCTGTGGGATTCTGGGGTCAGTTCCTTCCCTTTTTTAGCTATCCTTGGGCTTCAGAAAACTTAGCTTCACAATTATACTCATCTCTCTCTGTGTGCACCTCTAAGACATTACTGATAAAACAACTGAGTTTTTTTGAAATTACAAAAACATGCACAAGAAAATGTTTATGGGGCCAATTGATTAGCATGGAAAAGCATAAACTTTCCTGTTCTCTGCCTCTCATTAGAATTTAATCCCCCAAAATTGAACTCATTTCAAACTTCTGGATTAACTAGGAGTTGCTGTAGCCAGCCCATTCTAGGCAGCATCCTGTGAGCCCCTGGGATTGGTGGACACAAGACCACTTTTTCCATTCATATATGTGGTTCTGTTCTGGTCAGATCAGTGGACTTCCAGTGCCCTTCCTGAATATACTGAGGTAAATTACTCAGACCATGAACTGACATTTTTGTTTTCTTTTGTTTTCTTTTTTTTTTTTTAGATGGAGTCTCACTCTGTGGCCCAGGCTGGAGTGCAGTGGCGCGATCTTGGCTCACTGCAAGCTCCGCCTCCTGGATTCGTGCCATTCTCCTGCCTCAGCCTCCTAAGTAGCTGGGACTACAGGCATCCGCCACCATGCCTGGCTAATTTTTTTGTATTTTTATAAAGACGGGGTTTCACTGTGTTAGCCAAGATGGTCTCGATCTCCTGACCTCGTGATCCGCCCGCCTCAGCCTCCCAAAGTGCTGGGATTGCAGGCGTGAGCCACCGCGCCCAGCCCACGAACTCACATTTTTTAAATAAATAAAATAGCAGCATAGTTAAGAATTTATTTATCCTGTTACTGGGTATGTACCTGAAGGATTATAAATCATTCTACTATACTATAAAGACACATGCACACCTATGTTCATTGCAGCACTATTTACAATAGTAAAGACTTGGAACCAACCCAAATGCCCGTCAATGAAAGACTGGATAAAGAAAATGTGGCAAATATACACCATGGAATATTATGCAGCCATAAAAAAGAATGAGTTCGTGTCCTTTGCAGAGAC
>NW_012098632.1:145978-151144 GCF_000951045.1 Mandrillus leucophaeus | reverse complement strand
TGATGGGTTGATGGATGCAGCAAACCACCATGGCACATGCATACCTATATAATGAAGTTGCACATTCGGCACATGTATCCAGAACTTAAAGTACATTAAAAAATAATTTATTTCATTTGTACAGTCCATTAAATTTTTTGGACATTTTTTAAAACTGCACTTTTCATAGTTTTTGATACATCCTAGTTCCAATAAATAACTTGCTAAAATGACTAAATCTCATAGATATATCAATGGTTTACATCATCTAACGGCACATTTGCTTGTCAAACTGAGTTCAGCCAGTCCACCTTCATTCACTGTTAGTAACTCATGTGCTGCATTGTTAAAAACCCAGTATCACCTCATATCTCCTCTAGCGTCTTCTCTGCAGAGGAGAATCCAGGCACTATATCTCCCCTTCCCTGTATAGTTCCAGTTTACATTTTCCAGTGAGAGAGACTTGCATGAGAAATGGGGCCCAGGAGAGATGGCGGGACGGGCCTGTAACCATCAGTGGTGGCTGCAGGTAGAGGAGCAGGCAGATGTCAGGTTCTCAGTGGCTTCCCTGCTAGGCTAGAGACCCACCTGCTTTGCCTGTGCAGACTAAGATGAGTGATAAGAGCTTTCTCACAGGTTCTGGAGAATATAACAATCTTGCAGCAGGATTCTGAGAACCTCCCATCCATGCTTCAAGCTGAAGTCTTCAGTATATGCTTCCCTGACCTCCCAACTGCAGCTTTCAGGAGCTCCAATGGTGACTGGTATTATTATAATATCCTGCTGCTGCTATAACAAATTACCACAACTAAGTGGCTTAAAACAACACAAGTGTATTCTCTTACAGTTCTGGAGGTAAGAAGTAAAAAATGGGTCACTATGGGCTAAAAGTAACATGTCATCAGAGCTGCGTTTCTTTTGAGGCGCTAAAGGAAAATCTGTTTCCTCACCCTTTCCAGCTTCTTGGGGCTGCCTGCATTCTTTGGCTTGTGGTCTCTTCCTCCATCTTCCAAGTCAGCAGTCACATCACTGACCTCTGATTCTGTTGCCATAGCTCTAACTCTGATGCTGCTCTCTACTCCTTTCACTTATAAGGACTATTGTGATTACATTGAACCTACCCAGATAATCCAGGATAATCTTCCCATCTCAAGAGCCTCAGCTTAATCACATCTGAAAAGTTCCTTTTGCCCTATTAGGAGACATTTTTACAAGTTCCAGGGATTAGGACACAGACATATTTAGGAGACCACTACTCTGCCTGTCACATGACTTCACCAATATTTGTTACCCGTGGTTTCCAAACATTAGTGTATGCTCTTATTTCTATTTATTCCTGAAATACCAGAGTGAGTCTGTTTTTCTGAAAACGGCTCCCTAATGCCCAGAGGAGCTCAAAAATTTTCTGTCTGTTGTCTCAAAGTCTCCAAATTGTACTGATTCTTCAGTGTGCAATGGCTGTAAATTAGGCAATAATCTTGCTGGGGTGTTGGAGGGGGAAGTAAGGGAATGACTAGACAGCCCTTCTGATTCTGTCCCCTGTCCCTGATGGCTGGCCGTCTTGAGCTGTAAGCCAGTTTCCCTCCCACGTAGACCCGGTCATTTCTGACTCCCCAAGAGGTTTTAACAGTATTCATACCCACTTCCTTCATCAGTCATCTTCTTGTCTTATGTCTCCATGTTTACATTTTTCTTCTCTTCTACTACTGTAGTTCTGCCTTGATTCTTCTGCCATTGCCTCCCTTTTACATGCATGTGCTTCAACCAGTTCTCTAGGAAGACATTCCAGACAGCTCTTTATCATTTGTTACTATATTTGACTGCAGAGCTTTCAAGATTTGTAATATTTTATTTTGAAATTTTTGGTGTAAAAATAATTCATGCTCACAATAGGAAATGAAACAATCAAAATATGCATAAATATACTTTTAAATCTCTCCTGTCACTAAATCCAAACCCACTTTACTAAGGTAATTACTATTGTATCAGCCTTCTCTCTGCATGTCTACTTTCTTCACTTGCATGCAAACCATACTGAGTGTTTTTATCTGGTAGCTTTTGTTGAACTGCAATGACTGTAAATTTTATATGTAATTTAATCATTTTCCAGACAACTTGTGATATAACTTAAATAGTATAAAATCCACACATATACAATATACAATCTGTCTGTTATACACATCTAGATGTGATTTTCCAGACAACTTGTGATATAACTTAAATAGTATAAAATCCACACATTCAAAATATACAATTTGGTGGTTTTTAGAATATTCACAGTTGTGCCTCCAGTACCACAATCAATTACAGATCCTTTTATCTCCTCCCAGCCCTGCAGAAAAAACCATATCCAAAGCCCAGGCCTAAGAAACTACCAACCTATATTTTAACTCTACAGATTTATCTATTCTGAACATTTTATGTAATGAAATTATACAACATGTGGCTGTTTGTGTCTGTCTTCTTTTACTTACCGGAACGTATTCAAAGTTGGAATGAGTCGTAGCTTGTATCAGTACTTAACATCTTTTTCATTGCTTAATTATATTCCATTGTATGGATATATCACAATTTATTTATTAGTTGGCAACATTTTGGTCCTTCTCGTTTGGATTATAATGAATAATGCTGCTACAAACATGGTATATAAGTTTTTATGTGAACTTATGTTTTTATTTCTCTTGGGCATACTGTATACATATGAGGGGATTGCTGGTTCATGTAATAACTTAATGTTCAACAGTTTGAGCTACTGATAGCCTGCTTTCTAAAGGAGCTATGTCTCTTAAATCCCCACCAGCAAAGTGTGAGTGTTCTAGTATCTCCACATTCTCATCAACACTAATTATTACCTTTTTAATTATGGCCATTCTAGTGGGTGGGAAATAGTATCTCATTTTTGGGTTGATGTGCATTTTGCTGATGGTTAATGATGTTGAACATGTTTCTATGTGCTTATGAGCCTTTTGTATATTATTTGTCTTATTATTTTATTTATTGTGTATTATTATCTTATTATTACTAATATTATTATATTGAGTTACAACCATTCTTTATATATTCTAAATACAAGTCCTTTCCTTGCCAGATGTAAGATTTGCAAAAATTTTCTCCCATTCGATGAGTTTCTTTTCACTTTCTTGGTGGTGTCCTTAGACTCACACATTTTTAATTTTGATGATGTTCGATTTATCTTTTATTTCCTCTTTTTGCTTGTGCCTTTGGTATCATTTAAGATCAGGTATTTTTACCTAATCCAAAGTCATGAAGATTTATACCTATGTTTTCTTCTAAGAGTTTTCTAGTGTTAAGTCTCACATTTAGGTCTTTGATACACTTTGAGGTAATTTTTATATGTAGTGTGAAGTAGGGATCCAGCTTTATTCTTTTGCATATGGATAGCCTGTTGTCTCAGCACCACTTGACGAAAAGATAATTTCTTCCCCCATTGGATTATATTAGCACTGTTTTCAAAAACCAATTAACCATAGAAGTGAAGAGTATTGCTGGGCCCTCAATTTTGTTCTGACTTCATTCTTTTTAATGCTGTTGTAAGTTGGATTTTTAAATAACATTTGTATTAATGCATTGATACTCTATAGAAGCACATTCAATTTTTGTGTTTTGATCTTGTAGCCTACCAATGTGCTAAACTCATTTAGTATTAGTAGTTTAGTAGTTGCTAAACTCATTTAGTGTCCAGATAAAATATGCACACTGCTTAGATGTGCATAGTTCAGGAAAACAGGCAGTGCTTGAGCGTCCGTGAAGAGCATTGGGACTGCATGGAGCACTCGCAACTTTGAGGTGATGACTACAGGCTCCCGGTCGCAATAGACAGTAACAAACTCTGCTTCTTTGTATTCAAGAGATGTTCTGGACTCACGCAGGGAAACTCGGGCTAGGGAATGAAGATAATTTTAAATGCAACAACTCAGAGTCACAGATGCATAGTCTGGGAAAGTAAAACTTAGGAGCTTTGAGAGTTTAATTGTAATGCTGTTTTGACACAGGTCTTTTACATATTGGAATTCTAATCATTCAGGGATTACCAATATTGTGCTACCTACTGTATTAATAAACAAAAAGGAAACTGGTCTCTATGAGAATCTCTGTGTGGTGCCTTCAGACAAAACTTCACCAGGTTTAGAGAGAAAACCCCTGTCTCTACACCTCCATTCCCAGGGCGAGCTCTCTCTGGCATCAAGTTCCCTGTGGTCAGTTTCCCTGCACAAAGGTCCAAGGGGAGATGTAGGGAGTGGGAGGCAGGGAGTCCAGTTCAGGGTCGGGGATTCCAGGACAAGTAGGGAAGGGGAAGGGACTAGGTGCAGCCTGGGGGTCTCTCCCTGGTTTCCACAGACAGATACTGACTTGTCCAGGACTCAGGCAGACAGGGTGTCAAAGAGGCTTGGTGTAGGAAAAGAGGGATCAGGACGAAGTCCCAGGTCCTGGGCGTGGCTCTCAGGGCCTCGGGCCTTATCTGCATTGGAGAGGCGCAGAGTTGGGGATTCCCCACTCCCCTAGTTTCACTTCTCCCAACAGGTGTGGGGTCCTTCTTCCAGGATACTCATCACGCGTCCCCAGTTCCCACTCTCATTGGGTGTCGGATGTCTAGAGAAGCCAATCAGCGTCGCCGCGGTCTCAGTTCTACAGTCCCCACGCGCCCACCCGGACTCAGAGTCTCCTCAGACGCCGAGATGCGGGTCATGGCGCCCCGAACCTTCCTCCTGCTGCTCTTGGGGGCCCTGGCCCTGACCGAGACCTGGGCCGGTGAGTGCGGGGTCGGGAGGGAAATGGCCTCTGCGGGGAGGAGCGAGGGGACCGCAGGCGGGGGCGCAGGACCCGGGGAGCCGCGCGGGGAGGAGGGTCGGGCGGGTCTCAGCCTCTCCTCGCCCCCAGGCTCGCACTCCTTGAGGTATTTCAGCGCCGGCATGTCCCGGCCCGGCCGCGAGGAGCCCCGTTTCATCTCCGTGGGCTACGTGGACGACACGCAGTTCCTGCGGTTCGAGTCCAAGGATGGAGCCGCGGGCGCCGTGGTTGGAGCAGGAGGGCCCGGAGTATTGGGAAGAGCAGACAAGGACGTCGCACAGACTTTCCGAGGGGGCCTGCGGAACCTGCGCGGCTACTACAACCAGAGCGAGGCCGGTGAGTGGCCCCGGCCCGGGGCGCAGGTCACGACCCCTCCCC
>NW_012098632.1:143644-144038 GCF_000951045.1 Mandrillus leucophaeus | reverse complement strand
AGCCCCTCACCCTGAGATGGGGTAAGGAGGGGGATGAGGGGTCATGTCTCTTCTCAGGGAAAGCAGGAGCCCTTCTGGAGCCCTTCAGCAGAGTCAGGGCCCCTCACCTTCCCCTCCTTTCCCAGAGCCATCTTCTCAGTCCACCATCCCCATTGTGGGCATTATTGCTGGCCTGGCTGTCCTGGCAGTTGTGGTCACTGGAGCTGTGGTCGCTGCTGTGATGTGGAGGAGGAAGAACTCAGGTAGGGAAAGGGTGAGGGGTGGGGTCTGAGTTTTCTTGTCCCTCTGGGGGTTTCAAACCCCAGGTAGAAGTGTTCCCTGCCTCATTACTGGGAAGCAGCATCCACACAGGGGCTAACCCAGCCTGGGGCCCTGTGTGCCAGCACTTACTCTT
>NW_012098632.1:142393-143594 GCF_000951045.1 Mandrillus leucophaeus | reverse complement strand
CTGACCAGTGTTTCCTCCCCAGTCATCTTTCCTGTTCCAGAGAGGTGGGGCTGGATGTCTCCATCTCAGTCTCAACTTTATGTGCACTGAGCTGCAACTTTTTACTTCCCTACTGAAAATAAGAATCTGAGTATAAATTTGTTTTCTCAAATAACTGCTATGAGAGGTTGATGGATTAACTAAATAAGTAAACCCTAGAACTTGAGAGAGCAAATAAAGACCTGAGAACCTTCCAGAATCCGCATGTTCGCTGTGCTGAGTCTGTTGCAGGTGGGGGTGGAGAAGGCAGTGAGGAGCCCAGTGTGGACGGGGCCTGTGTCTAGTTGCTGTTCAGTTCTTCATGAGATTTAGGTGGTCAGTCCTCAGCTGGGTCACCTCACTGCTCCGTTGTCCTTGTCCCTTCAGTGGAAACTTGTCCAGCGGGAGCTGTGACCACAGAGGCTCAGACATCGCCCAGGGCTGCCCCTGCACATGGGGGTCTCTGTGCATTCTGAGACAAATTTTCAGAGCCATTCACCTCCTGCCCTGCTTCTAGAGCTTCTGTTCCGCTCTGCTCTCCTGCCCTCTCTCCCTTCCCTGGTTCTAGTGATCTTGGTGCTGAATCCAATCCCAACTCATGAATTTATAAAGCAGAGTCTAATTTAGACTTATATTTGTCTCTGAAATTGGACCCATCATCAAGGACTGTTCTTTCCTGAAGAGAGAACCTGGCTGTGAGCTGCAGTGTGCTGTGGGGGGTGGGCGCCAAGGAAGTGATTGACTGTGGAAAAGAATGAGGGCAAGGACTGAACACTGGACCTCCAGTTGTAAGGGATGTGATCAGACCACACCCAGAGCAGACTGCACAGTTCTGACCCCAAGTCTAAAGCACACTTAGACAAGGAACTTCCGTGTGTACAGGGATCACCCGGATGTGGTGCTGAGATCCAGGAAGTCTGGAGTGGAGCAAGAGATTCTGTATTTATGACAAGGCTGGAGTTCATGTTGCTGTTCTCCAGATGACACTTGGAGTATCAAGAACATGAGGATCCCACATGTCTGAGCATCAGCCTCACCTCTAGGGCTTGTTATATAAACGATTCCTTGGTCGTATGCATAATACTCTGAGACAGGGGTTCTGGGGAGTGGCCTGAGTATTTTCTAATCCCCGCCAGCAATCCTGTTGCTCAGCCAGATTGGGAACCACTGAGATCAGAGAGTG
>NW_012098632.1:130569-137273 GCF_000951045.1 Mandrillus leucophaeus | reverse complement strand
CCAGGTAGAGAATTCAGGATGTGGCTCTCGCACAAGGAACACCTGTGAATGCCGCTCTCTGACACCAGCCCACAGACTCATTTCACACTTACTTCTTGGAGCAAACTATGGAAACCAAATTTCTGTAATTTACACATAAAGTCATATATCTGGTATTGGGGGCTAGTTTTATTGTGGGGAAGGCCACAGAAGCAGGCTGGAACCTACACATCCAGGAACAGAATCCACAGCCCACCCAAGATCAGGTCCCTCCTAGGAACAACTGCCCCTGCTGCTGAGCACAGACGCCACTGCTCACACCTCTGACACTCTGGTGCTGGACACTGGGCCCCGAGGCCCGGACAGATGTCACTGCTGCACCTGGTAATTGGACATCACTACTGCCACTCAGCCATCTTTACTAAAATGTTTTCTGCACAGTCCCAGCCTCTCTGTCACCTCAGTCTGGCTCAGAGTCTGGCAGTGATATAAGACTTAAGAAGAAATTAGTTAGACAGGTAGTGAGGGTATGGAAGGCTTTTAATGAAAAGCAGGCTCCAAATTATTTTCTTTTCTAACAAGGTGCAGCCTGTAATATCAAGCTTCAGACATAGACAAATAAGCTGGAAGCTTGCACGGGTGAATGCCGGCAGCTGTGCCAATAGGAATCGGACACCTGGGACTGGGCATGTTCACAATGGCGACTCCATCTTCCCTTCTGCTTACCAGGCTCCTTCCTTACAGTAAGGAGCAGACAACATGGTGCTGGTCAAGTGGAAAGCCATTTGCATAATAGGATGAGGGTGGGGTGAACAGCCTTCCACTTGCACTATGTAAATATCACACCTGGTCCAACCAACCTGTGGGCCCTACATAAATCACACACCATCTCCTCAAGCCCGCCTGTAAAATCCGATGCACTCCCATTCCAGGCCGGAATTCTCTTTTGGGTGCCCCTCTCTCTCACAAGAAGAGAGCTGTTCCCCTTTGTCTTTCTTTTGCCTATTAAATGCTTTGCTCCTAAACTCACTGCTCATGTGTCAGTGTCCTTCATCTTGACGTGAGATGACACACCCTTAGTATTTACCTAGGACAATGACACCTCTTCAGCAGGTGGTCATCGGACTGGTGGAGCTTAAGACGCATGTCCATGATCAACTGCGGGGATGACTGGAGTCTTGTCCTCTTCCAGGGAGGGAGGTGGTGTCTGTCTCCTCTCAACATTTTACATGTCGTAAACAAAAAATAAACATCAAAGCCACCCCCTCCTAACCATCTCAACTGACACCCTCAGCCACGGTGCTCAAAAGTTAACCTGAAAGACTGACTGAGGCCACCATGGGAAGCAGGTGTTGAACATGCCTCATTATGCCCTCTTCCCTTTTGGAATTCAGGAAAAGCTGACCAGCATTTACCACCAACACAGACCTTCAATCTGATCAGAAACATTTACAATCTATTCTCTCTGAAGCCTGGCACCTGGAGGCGTCATCTGCATGAGAAAATTTTGGACTCCACAACCTCTTATCATAACCCAGATGTTCCTTTCTATTGATAGTAACTCAACCAATTGCCAATCAGAAAAATTAAAAATCTAATTATAACCCAGAAGCACTACCCCGCAAACCTTGCCTGCTTCAAATTGTCCCAACTTTCTGGATCGAAACAATGTATAGCTTAAATGTATTTGATTGATGTCTCATATGTTCCTAAAATGTATAAAACCAACCTTTGCCCCAACCACCTTGAGGACATGTTCTCAGGGTCTCCTGAGGACTGCGTCATGGGCTGTGGTCCCTCATTTTTGGCTCAGAATTAATCTTTTCAAATATGTTACCAAGTTTGACTCTGTTCATTGACAGGTGGAATTCTGGTGTAGTAAGAGGGTTCAAGTGCTGGAGTGTGAGGGGAGTGAAAAAGTGACACATTTTAATCATCGGAGCAGTGATCCAGGAAGAGAACTTTATCTGGTACCTGATAGGCACGCAGAGTGGCTGAATGAGCCAACACTAATAAATAACATATTTCCACTCATTGCTTTGAGGATCGATTATTACATCAAGTTTTTGTCTATCCCAGTTTATAGTCTAGATTATTGGAGTGGCATTGTGTGATGATGAAATGATTATTCGAACATCTTTCCTCAGCATTGTCTCTTACTAGGATTAAAACACCCAGGTTTGTAAGACCTCAGAGGTTCTGGGTCCACACTGATATTTTCTAATAATATCTATATTTTCTTGTGTGTGGAAATATTTCTGGGGAGAGAATCTCTAACATTTATTAGTTTTTATGTGACACCCTTAAAGGCCTAAAAAATCCTAACTTCTAGGTTAGAGGTAGGACCACTCCACGTCTGGACAATGAACACCTGGTAGTAACCTGTATTTACAGATTAGGGACATGAAGTAAATGCTTACATTTTGTTTATCTTTTCCTCTGGGACCAAAAAGATAGCAGTGTACTTGCTTACTCTTACTCTAAGTTTCTCTCTTTGGGATGGTGATGGGGTTTTCCTCCACCCAAATTTCTGATTCTCCACAGCAGCTGGGAGTCCTAGAGTTCGACTCAATTCTGACACTAACTACCTGGAGTTCACCTCGGGCTCCACAGGTTTAAGGGCTCAGTCTGACAAGTCTGTCCTAACTTCAGATGCAAGTCCCAAGTATCGGGTCCCAGGTTACCTGCACTTCTGTCTATCATGGCTGCAAAGTCAGGGGTCTCTCACCTCCCAAGGACTGATAATTCTTAAGTTAACTCAAAGAACTCAGGACGTTGCTACAGTCATGTAAACCAAAAAACGTCTGAGACAGGTCTCAGTCAGTTTAGAAGTTTATTTTGCCGAGCTGAAGATGCACCTTGGAAACAGAGACACAAATCATTGTAGCATCTGTGCCCCGTGCTTTTTCCTAACAGGGTTTTGAGGACTTCAATATTTATAGGGGAAAGAGCAGCCAGGAGAGGGAAAAAAACAGTCAACTATGCATTCATCTCGTGCTCAGTAAATCTGCATTTTACATAAGATAAAGTAAACGTTGGATAGAAAAGTCACTGGGTGGGTGAAGGGATGATGTCTAGTCTTGTCTTTGTCTTGTACCCATGAAGATAAACTGTTAATTTACACTGTCAGGGGGAAATTCAACAAAACTCCGTTTTAGAGTAAAGATGTTGGGGCCCACAAGGAATTATCTTGTGAGCAGTTTGTGAGGGAGGCCACCTGGGGAGATATGGGGTCTTCTGTCTTCGCAGTTATTTGTTTAGGAACAAAAGAAAGCCAGTTTTTCCATCACTCAGTCTCCAAACTTAACTTTTCCCTTTGGTATAGTGAATTTGGAGTCCTGAAATTTTACTTTCCTTTCACACTCAGTATTTCAGTTTTTTTATTTTTATAGCTTAAATCCCCACCATTTTGGCACCCAAGACCGGTTTCACGGAAGACAGTTTTTCCATGGGCCAGTGGAGGTGGCGCAAGGCAGAGGGAAATGGTTTTGGATGAAACTGTTGCACCTCAGATGATCAGGCATTAGTGTTTCATAAAGAGCATGCAACCTAGATCTCTCACATGCAGAGCTCACAATAGGGCTCGTGCTTCTATGAGAATCTAATTCCGCCACTGATCTGACAGGAGGCGGAACTCTGGTGGTCATGCTCATGCTCTCTCGCCCACCGATCACTTCCTGCAGTGCGGTCTGGTTCCTACCAGGCCAGAAACTTGTACCAGTCCGCAGCCGGGGGGTTCGGGACCCCTGGTTTAAATTATGCCACTATAGCAGAACACCTGAGACTGGATAACTTATAACAAACAGAAATTTGTTTCATTCATGGTGTGGAGGATGGGAATTCCCAGATCAAGAGACTGTATCTGGTAGAAAACAAAAGGGCAAGAGAGGATGAGAGGTAGGGGGAAAAGGAGGTCAAACTCACAGCCTCAGGTCCTTTTATGATGAGCCTTAATCCATTAATGAAAGCAGAGCTCTGATGGTCCTATTTCTTAAAAATGTTGCATTCGGAATGAAATATCCAACAGATGCTTTTTTGGGGAAACATTCGAACCACAGCAGTTATAAAGGATACAAATGAGCAGCCAGATGAAGAGGTGCACAGGGAGAGGTCTGGAAGGGCTCTGAGCACAGGAGCCTCTGTCCCCATGGAGATGGAGTTCACCACCCTCCCAGCACGTGGACACACGGATGTGCTCCCCAACTGGGAAGCTCTCCGAAACCCAATCTCTAGAGGTTTCTATGTAAATTTCATTGTTTGGCAAGATTAATTAAATCACCGGCCACTGTGTGACTGAACTCAACCTCGAGCCTCTCTTTCCTTCCCAGACTTTAGGGATGGGGCTAAAAGTTCCAATCCTTTAATTGCTGCTTCATGTTTCTAGCAACCGGCCCCCATTCTGAAGCTATCTAGGAGCCCCTCGCCCCACAGTCATCTCATTGCCATATGAGGTCATGTTTATCACTGAGGAGATTGCAAATGTTTTAGAACATGGTTGTCAGGAAACAGGGACAAAGAGCAAATATGTTTATTGGACCACAGATCACACCCTGGTTTTGACCACATTCTCTCTTCTTATAATATTTATTATTTTATTTTAGAGTTAATCTCTTGCTCTGTTGCCCAGGGTAGAATGCAGTGGCACAATCATAGCTCACTGTAACCTCAAATTCCTGGACTCGAGTGATCTTTCTGCCTCAGCCTGCTGAGTAGATAGCATTACAGGTGCACACCACCATGTCCAACTAATTTTTAAATATTTTATAGGAATGGGTTTCACTATTTTGCAGAGGCTGGTCTCAAATCCTCACCTTAAACGATGTTCCTACCATTGCCTCCCAAACTGATGGAATTACAAGCATGAGCCACTGTGCCTGGCCAATCACAGATCTCCTACACCAGAAGAATCATAACAGTGAAAAGATCCTGGTACATTACCAGAATCCTCTTTGGTCATTAACAATGATCCTAGTGCAGTCCAAAAACAGGAATAGTCTCAGCAACATATGGCTGCACCCTTTCAGGCATCTGGTGAAATCGAGCTAAGGGACAATACTCTTTCTTACTTATACCTCTTTCGAGTAGTTCATGTAACATTGGATTTTCCTCATTACATAACCCATTTATTCATTCATTTACCCTCAGCTACTATTTCTCCTTCTCTTCATTTATACTAAACATTTACAATTTTGGAAGGAACACTAGGCTCTGCTGCTGTGCTGGCTTGGACTGTAGGGACCAATACTGTTCTAGCAATTGTCTCACATCATCCATTCCAGTTCATAGAGGGGAGGGTTATGCAGGTAGAGAACTGGGTGACTATCTGACCCCAGGCAATACAGCTGCATTCAGTGTTAGCCCCAACTTTGCCAGGTGCAGTGAAGGCACAACCTACCTCTCCAGGCCCTTAGGAATTATTACATAAAGGACATAAAATATATTTACAGTTTCTTGCTTAGGAATAATTCCTGTTTCTGGACTCTATTTGCATCCCTAATCCTGGGACCACTGCATCAGGGATGAGAAAAGCAAGTTGAGGTGAATTACAGTCATTATTCCAGTGTTCTCCCACCATGGGAAGGAATATATGTAGATCACACCAGCACCTTCCCCTGATCCACCAGGAAAAGAGAGGATACTCTCATGTCAAGTGTGAGCACCCTCATGAAGGTGTATAAGTCCACCCTTCGTGCTTGTTTCCCCACTCTTGCTTTATACACCCAATGTTTCAACTGGCTATTTTAATTTTCTATGGAACTCTTCCTTTGAGGAGGATGTCTCTCTGACCATTGTTGGACATTTTGAGCCGGTGCATTTTCCGGTGTAAAGAAATGTGATTCAGAGGTCCACATGGTTGCAGTACCTCCCATTCAAGTTCTTTGTAGCACTCTGAGCATTAGCATCTGAGATAAAGGAGGAACCTCTCTCAGAAGCCTGCCAGGGCCTCCCAACCTGGAAATAAAGAAAAACCTTCAGTTCCTTCAAGAGAAATTCCAGGCACCTAGCCAGCCCTAAAAAGCAAGTGAGTGACCTTATATGCAAGAAGGTAACGATAGCTTAAAACAATAGCCAAGGAAGTTAGAGTCACAGGATGTTTGATTCTCTACAGAAACTAAAAACATCTTAACATATGTCCCTGAGTTGTTTTTCAGAAACATAGATTCCCACCTAATGATCCACTGACAGGGAGACCTTATAAAGGGGAAACTGAGGACTGAACTCTGACCGCCGTTCTTTGTTCTAAATTTCTTCCTGAGGGGACTGGAGAGAGTCAAGGCCACAGGCCAGAGCTGAACATTCCTCTCTACTCCCCTAGCTGTGTAAGGAAGCTTTGCTTCCTTATCTATCACAAATCAGAGAATCTTTAAATCTACGTAAGACCTGTAAGCTCCCCCATCAGGATTTTCCACCTTTTAAGGCCGAAGCAGTGTATCACTTCTAGGCATTGATTTATGATGTTGTCTGTAACTCTGCTTTCCCGAAATTTCCCCCTGCCTTTGAAAATCCTTGTTTGTGAGCCATCAAAAAGGGTGAGTCTTAAGCGTGAGTTGCCTGATTCTCCTTGTTTGGCACCCTGCACATAAATGCCCTCCTTTCTCCCACTACAGTCTCAGTGTGGATGTTTGCTTTTACTGCAACATCCCAGGTGAGTGGACCCCAGTTTAGTTTGGTAACACACCTACCACCAGCTGAACAAAGCCCACTCCAGGGTGAGGATCTATTCC
>NW_012098632.1:127877-128524 GCF_000951045.1 Mandrillus leucophaeus | reverse complement strand
AGGTCAGCCTTGGTGAGTGGCGACTCAGTTGCTGTGCCCATGCAGTGTCCATCGCAGCCCCCACGGCCACTTTGTGCAGGGACTCCATGAGCAAGACCTGTGCGCTTCTTTTGCTTTACAGGAAAGTTGACGCAGGTTGGTGTCCAGTGAGGAAATGCCAGGTGCATGGAAAGGAGAGGAGGACCTCAGGGCTGTGAGTGATCTGCAAAAGGAAGTACATGGACCACCAGGTGGCGCTGCTGCGCTGCCCGCTCCGAGGAAGTGAATGCTCAGGACGAGTTTTGAGGTAGAGAGGGGGATGTCATTGCTCATCCTCCAGGTTCAAAGTAAAAACCTTCCAGCCAATCTTGGCCGCGTGTTCTTGTGTAGCGAGCGGGTTCGCAGGTGCTCACCGCTGCTGTCATGGTTCGTTTGCTAAACTGCATCGTCGCTGTGCCCCAGAACATGGGTATTGGCAAGAACGGGCATCTGCCCTGGCCGCCACTCAGGAATGAATTTAGGTGTTTCCAGAGAATGACACAAACTCTTCACTAAAAGGTAAACAGAATCTGATGTTATGTATAGGAAGATCCGGTTCTCCATTCCTGAGAAGAATCGACCTTTAAAGGATAGAATTAATTTAGTTCTCAGCAGAGAACTCAAGGGAC
>NW_012098632.1:124970-125562 GCF_000951045.1 Mandrillus leucophaeus | reverse complement strand
TTGCTGCTTCCTGGGGCTAATGGTATCAGTCTAACTTGCCAGCTATGTATTTTCAAGGTCTTCTCATAAAAGAATCTGCCACATAGCCATATGCTATCTCTCTTTCTTTTTTTTTGTTAAAGAAAGTACTTCTTATGTGTATTTTGTGCCTGTGATGTGTGGAATTCAAGAGGAATATGTCTTGATTCTACCTATCTCTGCATTGCTAAGGCCCCAATGTCTACTTATTTCACGGACTCAGGCGATCACCACAAGCAAACGTGGATTTTTTATTGTTGTTGCTTTTGAGATGTGGTCTTGATTTGTTTCCCACTTTTAAATTGCTCATATTTCCTGTCCCTTCACTATTGATAGACAATTGTGTTGTATCCAGATTTTACAAGTCGTGCTGCTATGAATAATATTTTCATATATTTTGGCACACACATACAAGCATTTCTACTGGTTGACAACTAAGAGAGCTATTGCTGGGTCATAGGTGAGTAGATGCTTGGCTTAGTCTCTGGTTAACAAATTTCTAGTAGTAAACAAACAGTAGAGGAGCGTGAATCTCTTACTTAGAAATTATTCGGATAATAAATAAGGAAGGAAT
>NW_012098632.1:119413-120650 GCF_000951045.1 Mandrillus leucophaeus | reverse complement strand
TGTTATGTATAGGAAGATCCGGTTCTCCATTCCTGAGAAGAATCGACCTTTAAAGGATAGAATTAATTTAGTTCTCAGCAGAGAACTCAAGGGACCTCCACAAGGAGCTCATTCTCTTGCCAGAATTCTGGATGATATCTTAAAACTTACTGAACAACCAGAATTAGAAAATAAAGTAGAGATGATTTGGATAGTTGGTGGCAGTTTTGTTTATAAGGAAGCCATGAATCACCCAAACCATCTTAAACTATTTGTGACAAGGAACATGTAGGACTTTGAAAATGACACTTTTTTTTCCAGAAATTCATTTGGAGAAATATAAACTTCTGCCAGAATACCCAGGTGTTTTCTCTGATGTCCAGGAGGAGAAAGACATTAAGCTCAAATTTGAAGTATATGAGAAGAATGATTAATATGAAGGTATTTTCTAATTTATTTTAAGTTGTTCCCCTCCCTCGGGAAAAAAAAAAAATGTATGTATTTTTACATGAGAAGAAAAAGACTTGTTGACTTTAGATCTATGAATAATTATTTCTAAGCAATGTGTTTTTTCCCGCACTAATCTTGAATATATTAGATACCATTTATGAAACATTCTTGCTATAACTAAGTGCCTCTCCAAGACCCCAACTGAGTCCCCGCACCTGCTACGGTGAGCTGCCATTCCACACCCATCGCACATGGGACTCTGGCCAGTCCTTGACATTGTCGGGCTTTTCAAATGTCGGTAGTATTTATTAAAGATGAAGACGCACATACCCTCCAACTGAGCAGTTTCACTAGTAGGAAATACCGAAAGCTTCCTACGTGTGTATCTAGAGGTTTGTAGACAAATGTTGCAGCCTTGTTTGTAACACTGAAAAATTGAAAACAACCTGGAAGTCTAGTGATGGGAAAATGAATATATTTCTGTTTAGATTGGGGAAGCCAAAGCAGATTCCAAGACTGAAATTTCAGTGAAGACAGTTTATTTTCTAGGTCTTACCAGAAAGCATCAATTGAGGTATGGAGAAATGGAACTGAGAAGGTAAGAAAAGCAATTTAAAGTCAGTGAGCAGGTTCTCATCGGTAACAAGCTCCATACTGCTGAGATACGGGGAAACGGAGGGGAGAAAGCTGGAGTATTATTGATCCTCCACTCCTTGGTTGTCAGCTCCCTGTCCTGTGTGTGGGTGGAACGTGCTCCAGCTGCTCTATAGCAAGTCCCAGGTGTTTGCAGTAAGAAGCTGCTGGCATG
>NW_012098632.1:118541-119363 GCF_000951045.1 Mandrillus leucophaeus | reverse complement strand
AGTAAACAAACAGTAGAGGAGCGTGAATCTCTTACTTAGAAATTATTCGGATAATAAATAAGGAAGGAATGAGAGACCGAGACTCTAATAACTCTTTTGCAAACCATCATGAGTTAATGGATTTAACCATTGAACAGCGATGGCAATTAACAACACAATAAAACAAAAAACTAATGTCAGGTTCTTCTTCTTGATGGAACAACACAATACAGTACCATCAAACAAGTACAAGTGACAAAGAAACCAAGCCTGAATATAAGCTAACCTCGATAGCCAATTACCAATTTAGAGGCAATACAGATAATAAAAACACAAACAATGACTGCGGGAGCAATCAGCAAAATGTACACTATGGGAAGCTCTACCACACAATATAAATTTCAAGAAAGAATCTATAGAATAAAAGAGAATAAAAGCGTATTTCTAGAGGTAAAACTAAACTATAATTTTGGATGATAAAAATATAAA
Source organism: Mandrillus leucophaeus (assembly GCF_000951045.1). Classification (NCBI taxonomy): domain Eukaryota; kingdom Metazoa; phylum Chordata; class Mammalia; order Primates; family Cercopithecidae; genus Mandrillus; species Mandrillus leucophaeus. The sequence continues at coordinate 118,895 of NW_012098632.1, read as the reverse complement.
ATAGAACAAAGAAGTGATGATGTGGAAGTCAGGATGTATTTTTTTTGGGGGGAGGAAAGAGTTTACTGCTGAGCTGGGCCAAATGATGGGGCTTCTGGTTTGCTCCACAAACGTCTATCCCTGGTGGTTAATGGGTGTTCACTTTTTATTCAGGGACACAAATTTTAGATCGTTTCTTTTTCCTTCTGGAGTCCTACATTTTATTTTATGACACAAAGGTTAAGGGAAAAATAATTTATAGAGTATGGTTACTGTTTTACACAAAGCCCCCTCCCCATCTTCCCTCTGAGCACCCAGAACAACCAGCAGCCCCAGGACCCCCAGCAGGGGTGACCTCACTTCTAGGTGTGCGTG
>NW_012098632.1:113322-114416 GCF_000951045.1 Mandrillus leucophaeus | reverse complement strand
TTTTTTTGACAGAGTTTCACTCTTGTTACCCAGATGTAGTGCAATGGTGGGACCTCAGCTCCCTGCAACCTCCGACTTTCTGGGTTCAAGTGATTCTCCTGCCTCGGGCTCCCAAGTAGCTCGGACTACAGGCACGCGCCACGACACCCAGCTAATTTTGCGTATTTGGTGGAGACGAGGTTTCACCATGTTGGTCAGGCTGGTCTCGAATTCCTGACCTCAAGTGATACGCCTGCCTCGGCCTCCCAAAGTGCTGGGATTACAGGCGTGAGCCACCGCACCTGGCAGATCTTTATTCTTTTTATGTAGTAAAAGTATAAAGTCGCACATGGTTTATTTGAAATATTTTATGATTTAAAAAAATACAGAAGCAGGAAATCCAAATCTAAGTTCAAGTGAGGGATTGTGGTAGTTTGAACCAGAAGGTTGCATGTAGTAAGAAACTGTGATTTAAGATATTTTTTAAGGTTGGAAGTAGCAGGATATTCTGATGGAGTTTGACTTTGGTTTGGGGCCCACTGAGTTTGAGATGCCTTTAAGAAATGAAGGAAGAAGAGAGAGAATACAAGAAAAACTGGCCGGGCACAGTGGCTCATGCCTGTAACACATTGGCTCAGCATTTTGGGAGGCAAAGACAGGCAGATCCCTTGAGACCAGCTTGAGCAACATAGTGAAGCCCCATCTCTACAAAAAATACAAAAGTTGGCTGGGCCCTGTGGCGCCCACCTGTAGTCCCATCTGCTCAGGGACTGAGGTGGATGAATTGAGCCCGCGCGGTCACGGCTGCAGGGAGTTGTGATTGCGCCACTGCACTCCAGCCTGAGTGACAGAAGAGACCCTGTCTCGAAAAAGAAGATGGAAACAATGGAAGCATGCCTTCAGAATTCTAGAAAGAAAGCTATTTTCAACAGGTAAGTCTATATTCAGCTAAATAATCAAGGATGAAGGTAAAATAATACATTTTTAGGCAAGCAAAGACTCAGGGGTTACCTCCGTGTACCCTATCTTGGGAAACTATTGGAGAAAATACTCCAGCAAAATGAAGGAGGAGACAAACCAGAGAATGACATGGATCCGGCAAATAGGATCCAACA
>NW_012098632.1:109986-113107 GCF_000951045.1 Mandrillus leucophaeus | reverse complement strand
GTTGGCTTGAGTCCAAGAGTTCCAGACCAGCCTGGCCACCATACTGAGGTCCCTTCTCTTAAAAATAATAATAGGTTATTGCCAGATTTGGGGCATTTGGAAAGAAGTTCATTGAAGATAAAGCAAAAGTGTAAAAAGCAAGGGGGAAGGGTGGTTAGGCAATCATTAATTCTAGGGCAGAAGGAAGTACAGGATAGGAAGTGAGAGCATAATACTCTGTTTTTCTCAACAATGAGCAATATGTACTTAGTCATAATGATGCGGTGACTGCTTAGCCCCTAACTCTGGTAAATACTTTGGGACAATATGGGAGGAAAAGTGAAGATAGTGATGGTGTAAGAGCTAAATCCTCATCTGTCATATCAAGAAATCACTATACAATGTATAAAATAATCAAGAAATGACTAAGTAGTTACGTGAGGAAAAAAATAGAAAACATTGCTGAAACAGTTAAAAGTCATTGCTCTGGAGGATTAGGAGGGATGGGGCAGGGAAATGTTAGGATGCATTATAAACTGAAGAGGCTTTTTAAAATTACATGTATTAATATATGCACCCACTTGAGAAACTGAAAAAATAATAATTTGGAAAAACCCATGAAGGCAACTACCATAAGGAAAAACTGAGAGAATGAAAAGTGCTTGTCTCTGGAAAGAACAACTGGCAGGACTGTTGCTTTCATTGTAAGACTTTTAGAGCCATTTGATTTTACTTAACCATTTTCATTTATTTCTTTAATAAAACAACTCTATCATAACAAAAAGTTACATTCATTCATAGAAAACAAACAAACAAACAAACACCCTTCCTGCCCAGCCCATCTCATTCTCCCTGAATCCTCAGCGCTAATGAGGACTGTCTCCTTCTCACCTCCCTGGACTGGACTTTTTACCACTGGAAAGTGGATGTGATTTCTAGTTTCCGCATGTCCTGGTTTATTGTGCTGCCAGTAAAATAAAATCAAAATACACACTGAATAAATAATAAATAAAATAACCCATAGTGAGCAAAGGTTTACAGTGTATTTTTTTGAGTCAAGATCTCACTCAGTGGCCTGGGCTGGAGTCTGGTGGTGCGATCACAGCTCACTGCAGCCTTGAACTCATAAGCTCAAGGGATCCTCCCATCTCAGCCTTCCCAATACCTGCGAATACAAGCGCCCACCACCGGGCCCAGCTAAGTTTACTTATTTTTATATCTTTTAGTGATGAGGGTCTCACAATGTTGTCCAAGCTGGTCTCCAACTTCTGATCTCAAGCAATCCTCTTGCCTTAGCATCCTGAACTGCTGGGATTACAGGGGTGAGCTGTCATGCCTGGTTTGTAATATACTGACACCATCAAGGTTTCCTTCTCCAAGTGTGGACACAGCAGCAGAGGCCCCTTGTCTGTTGGGTCAGGACACTGGGTAGAGTGGAATAGCAGGACAACAAAGTCACTGCAGAAAGTGCCCATGTGGAAGAGGTCCAGCAGGAAGGGCCAACTGTCCCAGGGCCACCATATTTAGGGATAACTCCTCTTTCTGGGCAGGACTGTTCTTTGATTACTTTTGTATTCGCAATAGTTCTGAAATCTTAGGATGATGAGACTCAAGATTGGCTGGGAATTGTTTTTGAAAAACCATCAAGATTTCTTGATCTTTTGAATGGTTTTTAGTGTTGCAATTTCCTTCAGAACTTATCTCATTCTTAACATTTCAGTCTACTTTCAGTTAATAATGTACTAGTACCCATAAATATAAAAATATTGCAATCATTTATCCTCTATAAAATGTCCATCTTTTATCGTATAGATATTATATGGAATAACCGTATAGGTTGTAAGTCCCACGATAAAAAAAACTTTTTCTTATCTTTAAACAGTTCTATGTATATAAACTAAGAATAAATGAGGGGACCAAGATAGCCTTTTGCACTTAGCTCAGTATTTATCATTTTTGATCATCTTCATCTTTTCTGATAATCTCATTTTCCACCTGGTATCATTTGTCTCTAGTCTGAAGAATTTTCTTTACCAGTTGTTATTGTACAGATCTGCTGGTGACAAATTCTCTTAATTTTCTTTTACCTGAAATATCTCCTTATTTGCCTATCCTTGAAGGACATCTATGCTGGATATAGAATTCTTAGTTAACCTTTTTGTCTTCCAGCACTTAAAGGATGTTATTCTACTTTCTTTCGTTTCTGTGGTTTCTAATAAGAAGTCATGGGTCAGGACAAGAGGAACAGAGAAACCAAAACTGGGAAAATAACATGGTAGACCTAAAACTTGTCATATCAATAATGACAAAAACCTATATGAATCAACACTCTAATGAAGGGCAGAGATTGTGTGACTTGGTTTAAAAAAACACAGAACCCAACCATATGCTCTTTCCAGACATGCACTTTGTTTGTTTGTTTGTCTGTTTTAATTTAACTTTTATTTTTAGTTACGGGGCACATGTGCAGGTTTGTTATATAGGTAAACTTGTGTCATGGGGTTTTGTTGTACAGATTATTTCTATACCCATTAGTACCCACCCAAGTATTAAGCCTTAGTACCCATTAGCTATTTTTCCTGATTCTCTCCCTCCTCCCACCCTCCACCCTCAAGTGGACCCCAGTGTGTGTTGTTCCCCTCTACGTGCCCATGTATTCTCATCATTTAGCTCCAATTTATAAGTGAGAACATGTGGTATATAGTTTTCTGTTCCTGCGTTAGTTTGCTAAGAATAAATGCCTCCAAATCCATCCATGTTCCTGCAAAGGACATAATCTCATTCTTTTTATGGCTGTATAGTATTCTACAGTGTATATGTGTCACATTTTCTTTATCCAGTCTACCTTTGATGGGCATTTAAGTTGATTCCAAGTCTTTGCTATTGTGAATAGTGCTTCAATAAACATATGTGTACATGTAAGACATGCACTTTCTTTTTTTATTTAATTTATTTTATTGTACTTTAAGTTCCAGGATACATGTGCAGAATGTGCAGGTTTGTTACATACGTGTAGTCTGCCACGGTGGTTTGCTGCACCCATTCACCGTCCTCTAAATTCCCTCCTCTCACCCCTGACTCCCCAACAGGCCCTGGTGTGTGTTGTTCCTCTCACTGTGTCCATGTGTTCTCATTGTTCAAC
>NW_012098632.1:105822-109936 GCF_000951045.1 Mandrillus leucophaeus | reverse complement strand
TGTCTGTTTTAATTTAACTTTTATTTTTAGTTACGGGGCACATGTGCAGGTTTGTTATATAGGTAAACTTGTGTCATGGGGTTTTGTTGTACAGATTATTTCTATACCCATTAGTACCCACCCAAGTATTAAGCCTTAGTACCCATTAGCTATTTTTCCTGATTCTCTCCCTCCTCCCACCCTCCACCCTCAAGTGGACCCCAGTGTGTGTTGTTCCCCTCTACGTGCCCATGTATTCTCATCATTTAGCTCCAATTTATAAGTGAGAACATGTGGTATATAGTTTTCTGTTCCTGCGTTAGTTTGCTAAGAATAAATGCCTCCAAATCCATCCATGTTCCTGCAAAGGACATAATCTCATTCTTTTTATGGCTGTATAGTATTCTACAGTGTATATGTGTCACATTTTCTTTATCCAGTCTACCTTTGATGGGCATTTAAGTTGATTCCAAGTCTTTGCTATTGTGAATAGTGCTTCAATAAACATATGTGTACATGTAAGACATGCACTTTCTTTTTTTATTTAATTTATTTTATTGTACTTTAAGTTCCAGGATACATGTGCAGAATGTGCAGGTTTGTTACATACGTGTAGTCTGCCACGGTGGTTTGCTGCACCCATTCACCGTCCTCTAAATTCCCTCCTCTCACCCCTGACTCCCCAACAGGCCCTGGTGTGTGTTGTTCCTCTCACTGTGTCCATGTGTTCTCATTGTTCAACTCCCACTCAGGAGTGAGAAAATGTGATGTTAGGTTTTCTGTTCCCATGTTAGTTTGCTGAGGATGATGACTTCCAGCTTCATCCATGTTTCTGCAAAGGACATGAACTCATTCCTTTTTATGACTGTGTAGTATTCCATGGTGTATATCTACCACATTTTCTTTACCTAGACTATCATTGATGGGCATGTGGGTTGGTTCCATGTCTTTGCTATTGAATATAGTGCTTCAATAAACATACATGTGCATGTGTCTTTATAGTAGAATGATTCATATTCCTTTGGATGTATACCCAGTAATGGGGTTGCTGGGTCAAATAGTATTTCTGGTTCTAGATCTTTGAGGAATGGTCACACCATCCTCCACAATGGTTGAACTCTTTTACATGAAATGAAATGAAATGAGACCAATAGAAGGACTGGGCATGGTGCTCATGCCTGTAATCCCTGCATTTTGGGAGGCTGAGGTGGGATTATCACTTGAGTTCAGGAGTTGGAGACCAGCCTGATAGTGAGACCTCATGTCTACCAAATAAAAATAATTTTAAAAGAAAAAAGATCAATAGATAGGAAAGGAAGAAACAATAGTCTTTCTTTGTCACCATCTTCATTGCATATGTAGAAAACACTAGGAGATTATGAAAAAGTCTTTGGAATTAATCATTGAATTTGCAAAATAATTCATAAAATATATGTAATAAGTCACTCAGATAAACATGAAAACATAGAAAACAATACTAGTCATCTAGGAAGTGCAAGTTAAAACCACAATGAGAAGCCGTCACACATCACTCAGAATAGGTAAAGTTAAAAAGACATAGGATAAGTCTAAATACTGTCAAGAATATGGAAAAAATAAGAATGTCTGATATTGCTGGTAGGAATGCAAAAAATGTGGCAGCCAATTTGTAAAGCAGTATGGCAACTTCTTATACAGTTGTCCATCTATTACCACATGACCCAGCAATTCCACAAATATGTATTTATCCTAAAGAAATAAAAATGTAAGACCACACTTGTAAGCAGTTATTTCTAGTGGCTTCATTAATAACAAACCCTAGCTGGAGGAATCCACATGTCAATCAACTAGAGAATAGAGAAACCAATGCATAAACTGGGATTCCAGCAATACTCAGCAGCTGCTCACCAACAAAAATGAGTGAATGGCATCATCTCAAACATCGTTATGCTAAGGGAGAGATCAAACGAAGGACTATACAACATATGACTGCATGTCCATTAAATTCTAGAAATTTCACTATTGCAGTGACAGAAAACAGAGTGGTGGTTGAGTGAAGGGAAGGGGTGAGGGTGGGAGGCAAGAATTAAATAGAAAGGGGCATAAAGAAGGTTTTTAGGGAAAAGAAACTGTTCTCTACAGTGCCACAGCTCAGGAGTGACTGGGTGGTGGAAACTAAGGGGAGAGGAGGGTGTGAGGGATGAGGGCAGAGAGAAGGGCTGGGGAAGCAGGAGCTGAGGACAAGGAGCAGGGGAAAGGACTCCAAAGCAGTAGAGGAGCCTAGCAGGGGGTTCTCTGCATTCGGTGTTTCTGTACCGGGCAGTGTGGTAGTTACATGACTATAAATAATTACCAATATTCACCAAAAACCGCAGCTAAAACTGGTGAATTTTATTACACGTAAAAAGGCGGGGGGAGGCAAAAATAAAGATATTTTTAGATCATCAAAACCATAAACTCATTTAATTTTAAAGGAAATTCTTCAGAGTGAAGGGAATTTTAATTTTAAAGGAAATTCTTCAAGGTGAAGGGAAATGATACTAGATGGTGACCCAGATACACAGAAAGGAACAATTAACAACAGAAATGATGCACATACACATGTCACATTCACACTCATTTTCTTAATTTCCTGAAGACATATGGCTGCTTGTCTAAAACAAAAAGTATTACACTGTATCACTGAGTTTATAATATAGATTGATGTAATATATAAAGCAATAATAGCATAATGGTAGGTTAAATGAAACTACACTGTTACAAGTATCCTTTATTTTGCCAGATGCAGTTTAATAGAACCTGAACTTCACCGTGAAAAGTCAAGGCATCGGGTTTCCATTCTTACAACAATAAAAAACTAGTGTAAAGAAATATAGCTAAAAGCCACTAGGAAAATTAAAACCATAAACTAAAACCTGTTTATTTGACACATAAGAAAGTAGCAAAGGAGGAACAGAAACAAAAAGATAGGAGACAAATTGAAAACATTTAGCAAAAAGATAAACCAAAATCCAGCCATAGTAAGTGAAGAAATGACGCGACCTTGCTCACGTTAGCAGGACCGCTGAGCACTGTGGGGAGAACAGACATGGGCAGGAGGTGAGGGACAGTGTTAGTGCCACAATTCAGGAGTGACAGGGTAGCGGGGACTAAGGGGGAGGTGTGAGGATGAGAGGGGCAGAGAGAAGGGCTGGAGAAGCAGGAGGTGAGGAAAAGGAGAGAGGAAAGAATTCTAAAGCAGTGGAAGAGCCTAGCAGCGGGGTCTTTGCATTCAGTATTCAATACATTTTGTTGGACTTCCTAAAAACTAATTGGCTCCTTACGATTAAAAAAAAAAAGAATTACAAAAATACCAAGTGTCCAGATAAAATATGCACACTGCTTAGATGTGCATAGTTCAGGAAAACAGGCAGTGTTTGAGCGTCGGTGAAGAGCATTGGGACTGCATGGAGCACTCGCAACTTTGAGGTGATGACTACAGCCTCCGGGTTGCAAGAGACAGTAACAAACCCTGCTTCTTTGTATTCAGGAGATGTTCTGGACTCACACAGAGAAACTAGGACTAGGGAATGAACGTAATTTTAAATGCAACAACTCAGTCACAGATCCATAGTCTGGGAAAGTAAAACTTAGGAGCTTTGTAATGCTGTTTTGACACAGGTCTTTTACAAATTGGATTTCTAATCATTCAGGGATTACCAATATTGTGCTACCTACTGTATTAATAAACAAAAAGGAAACTTCATCTCTATGAGAATCTCTATGTGGTGCCTTCAGACAAAACTTCACCAGGCTTAGAGAGAAAACCCCTGTCTCTACACCTCCATTCCCAGGGCGAGCTCACTCTCTGGCATGAAGTTTCCTGTGGTGAGTTCCACTGTACAAAGGTCCAAGGGGAGAGGTAAGGAGTGGGAGGCAGGGAGTCCAGTTCAGGGACGGTGATTCCAGGACGAGTAGGGAAGGGGAAGGGGCTGGGCGCAGCCTGGGGGGTCTCTCCCTGGTTTCCACAGACAGATCCTTGTCCAGGACTCAGGCAGACAGTGTGACAAAGAGGCTTGGTGTAGGAGAAGAGGGATCAGGACGAAGTCCCAGGTCCCGGGAGTGGCTCTCAGGGTCTCAGGCTCCCAGAGCCTTGTCTGCATTGCGGAGGCGCAGA
>NW_012098632.1:104181-104870 GCF_000951045.1 Mandrillus leucophaeus | reverse complement strand
GGCTGTGACCTGGGGCCCGACGGGCGCCTCCTCCGCGGGTATGAACAGTTCGCTTACGACGGCAAGGATTACATCGCCCTGAACGAGGACCTGCGCTCCTGGACCGCCGCAGACATGGCGGCTGGGTTCACCCAGCGCAAGTGGGAGGCGGCCCGTGCGGCGGAGCAGCTGAGAGCCTACCTGGAGGGCAAGTGCCTGGAGTGGCTCCGCAGATACCTGGAGAACCAGAACGAGTCGCTGCTGCGCGCGGGTACCAGAGGCAGTGGGGAGCCTTCCCCATCACGTCTAGAGCGCCCGGGATGGCCTCCCATGAGGAGGGGAGGAAAATGGGATCAGCACTAGAATGTCGCCCTCCCTTGAATGGAGAATGGCATGAGTTTTCCTGAGTTTCCTCTGAAGGCCCCCTCCGCTCTCTAGGACAATTAAGGGATGACGTCTCTGAGGAAATGGAGGGGAAGACAGTCCCCAGAATACAGATCAGGGGTCCCCTTTGCCTCCTGCAGCAGCCTTGGGCACCGTGAATTTTTCTCTCAGGCCTTGTTCTCTGCCTCGCACTAAATACGTCTGAAGGTCTGATTCCAGCTTTTCTGAGTGCCTCGGCCTCCACTCAGGTCAGGACCAGAAGTCCCTGTTCCTCCCTCAGAGACTAGAACTCTCCAAGGAATAGGAGATTATCCCAGATGCCTGTG
>NW_012098632.1:97976-103651 GCF_000951045.1 Mandrillus leucophaeus | reverse complement strand
TGGGCATTGTTGCTGGCCTGGCTGTCCTAGCAGTTGTGGTCACCGGAGCTGTGGTCGCTGCTGTGATGTGGAGGAGGAAGAGCTCAGGTAGGGAGGGGGTGAGGGGTGGGGTCTGGGTTTTCTTGTCCCTCTGGGGGTTTCAATCCTCAGGTAGAAATGTTCCCTGCCTCATTCCTGGGAAGCAGCATCCACACAGGGGCTAACCCAGCCTGGGACCCTGTGTACCAGCACTTACTCTGTTGTGTAGCACATGTGACAATGAAGGACGGATGTATCACCTTGATGATTATGGTATTGGGGTCCTGATTCCAGCATTCGTGAGTCAGGGGAAGGTCCCTACTAAGGACAGACCTTGGGAGGGCAGTTGGTCCAGGACACACAGCTGCTTTCCTCCTGTTCCCTGATCCTGCCCTGGGTCTGCAGTCATAGTTCTGGAAATTTCTCTTGGGTCCAAGACTAGGAGGTTCCTCTAAGATCTTATGGCCCTGCTTCCTCCCAGCCCCCTCACAGGATATTTTCTTCCCACAGGTGGAAAAGGAGGGAGCTACTCTCAGGCTGTGTGTAAGTGGTGGGGGTGGGAGTGTGGAGGAGCTCACCCATCCCGTAATTCATCCTGTCCCGTGTCTCCTGCGGGCTCTGACCAGCTCCTGTTTTTGTTCTACCCCAGCCAACGACAGTGCCCAGGGCTCTGATGAGTCTCTCACGGCTTGAAGAGGTGAGATTCTTGGCGTTGGGTGGGTTGGGGGTCAGAGGGGAAAGGCCTCGGTAATGGAGATTCTTTGATTGTAACGTTTCGAGTGTGTGGTGGGCTGTTAAGAGTGTCATCACTTACCATGACTGACTTGAATTTTTTTGTTCATGACTTGTTTTCTGTAGCCTGAGACAACTGTCTTGTGTGGAACTGAGAAGCAGGATTTCTTCATGCCTCCCTTTTGGAGAGACTCTGGCATCTCTTTCTGCAAAGGCATCTGAATGTGTCTGCAACCCTGTTAGCATAATGTGAGGAGGAGGAGAGACAGCCCACCCCCATGTCCACCGTGACCCCTGTTCCCACGTTGACCAGTGTTTCCCCCCGAGTCATCTTTCCTGTTCCAGAGAGGTGGGGCTGGATATCTCCATCTCAGTCTCAACTTTATGTGCACTGAGCTGCAACTTCTTACTTCCCTACTGAAAATAAGAATCTGAATATAAATTTGTTTTCTCAAATATCTGCTATGAGAGGTTGATGGACTAATTAAATAAATCAATTCCTGGAATTTGAGAGAGCAAATAAAGACCTGAGCACCTTCCAGAATCTGCATGTTCCCTGTGCTGAGTCTGTTGCAGGTGGGGGTGGAGAAGGCAGTGAGGAGCCCAGTGTGGACGGGGCCTGTGTCTAGTTGCTGTTCAGTTCTTCATGGACTTTGTGTGGTCAGTCCTCAGCTGGGTCACCTCACTGCTCCGTCGTCCTTGTCCCTTCAGTGGAAACTTGTCCAGCAGGAGCTGTGACCACAGAGGCTCAGACGTCGCCGAGGGCAGCCCCTGCACACGGGGGTCTCTGTGTATTCTGAGAAAAATTTTCAGAGCCATTCACCTCCTGCCCTGCTTCTAGAGCTTCTGTTCTGCTCTCCTGCCCTCTCTCCCTGCCCTGGTTCTAGTGATCTTGGTGCTGAATCCAATCCCAACTCATGAATCTAGAAAGCAGAGTCTAATTTAGACTTAGATTTGTCTGTGAAATTGGACCCATCATCAAGGACTGTTCTTTCCTGAAGAGAGAACCTGATGGTGTGCTGCAGTGTGCTGGGGTGGAGGGTGTGGGGGGGCGTTGCTGTAGAAAGAGGGATGGGGGAGGGAGGGCACCCAAGCAGCACTGCTGAGAAAAACATAGGCGGCCTCTATCTCAGTGTGAGGGGACCTTGTGCTGTAGCTGCCACAAAGCAGCATTTGGCCTAAGGCTATGTTAATAAAGATACTGCCTTTAGAATAGGGAGGTGCTCTACAGTGATCATTCATTCAACTGACCTTTGTCATTGGCCAGACGTGGGACAGAATGGTTCTGCATCTGGGAACACCACTGAAGTAAAATCAGAAAAGTCTCTGGTCTTTTGTAGCGTATGTTCCAGTGGGAAGAGGCAGACGATAGATACGCTATAACCAGAGTAAGGAAGGAAAGTGCTAGAAGGTGGTAAGTGCTGTGAGGCAGGTGATCCAGGATGTGGGCAGTGGGGACAGGGAATGTGGCTGTTGTGCTGTGTGGTCAGTGTGTGCCTTGTTGCAAAGGTGACCTTTGAGGAAGGATGTGAGGGACATGACGATGTCTGGGGAAGTTCTTTCCAGACAGAGGATCCTCCAGTCCAAATGCACTATGGCAGGAAGGTGTCTGTGTTTCCAGAAGAATAAGGAGGCCAGGAGGGCTGGACAGAGAGAAACTGAGGTGAGGTCAGAGGTGCGGCCAGAGCAGGTGGGCTTGAGGGGAATGGGGTCGGATCTGACCTTTGCTCTGAGTGGGATGAAGAGTTAAAGGACAGTTTTGAGCAGAAAAGGGCCATGATAAAACTTATGTTTTAAAAGGATCTCTCTGACTGCTGTGCTGACAACAGAATTGAGAGGTGAGGGACGAGGGAGGCAGAAGGGAAAACAGTAGGAAGCCAGTGCAGTGTTTCAGGCTGGAGATGTCAGTTACCTTGACTGGGCTGTGAGCAGGGGAAATAGTGGGATGTGAGGGGATTCTGGATGCATTTGAAGATGCACTCACAGCATTTGTCAATGGATTGTATCTGTGGTGTGAGAAAGACGAATCAAGGACACACTTAGTTGTAAAATGAGTGAGTAGATGGAAGGGTGGAGCTGCTGTCAGTGGAGATGGGGAGACTCTGGCAGGAGCATACTGAGGAGGGGGCATCACAGGCACTCAGTGGAGATGTCTACTAGGAATGCAGGTGGTGGAGCTGGGGTGGAATTTGGACAGACAACTCCAGAGATTAGAGGAAAGGAGAAATAGACTGGGCAGGAGAAATAGATTTAGGAGGTCACACCATATGAACGATACTTAAAACCTCAAGCATGGATGAGGGCACCAAGGGAGTGATTGACTGTGGAAAAGAATGAGGGCACGGACTGAACCCTGGACTTCCAGTTGTAAGGGATGTGATCAGAGCACACCCAGAGCAGACTGCACAGTTCTGACGCCATGTCTAGAGGACACTTCGACAAGGAACTTCCGTGTGCACAGGGATCACCCGGACGTGGTGCTGAGATCCAGGAAGTCTGGAGTGGAGCAAGAGATTCTGTATTTATGACAAGGCTGGATTTCATGTTGCTGTTCTCCAGATTACACTTGGAGTATCAAGAACATGAGGATCCCACATGTCTGAGCATCAGCCTCATCTCTAGGGCTTGTTATGTAAACGATTCATTGGTCTTGTGCGTAATACTCTGAGACAGGGTTTCTGGGGAGTGGCCTGAGTATTTTCTAAGCCCCCTGCCATATTGAAGTCATGTTTATCACTGAGGAGATTGCAAATGTTTTAGAACCTGGTTGTCAGGAAACAAGGACAAAGACCAAATATTGTTATCGGACCACAGATCACACCCTGGTTTTGACTACATTATCTCTTTTTATAATATTTATTATTTTATTTTAGAGATAATCTCTTGCTCTGTTGCCCAGGGTAGAATGCAGTGGCACAATCATAGCTCACTGTCACCTCGAATTCCTGGACTCAAGTGATCCTTCTGCCTCGGCCTCCTGAGTAGATAGCATTATGGGTGCACACCACCATGCCCAACTAATTTTTAAATACTTTGTAGGAATGGGTCTCACCATTTTGCCCAGGCTGGTCTCAAACTCCTGGCCTTAAACAATGTTCCTACCATTGAGCTCCCAAAGTGATGGAATTACAAGCATGAGCCACTGTACCGGGCCAATCACAGATCTCCTACACCAGAAGAATCATAACAGTGAAAAGATCCTGGTACATTGCCAGAATCCTCTTTGGTGATTAACAATGATCCCAGTGCAGTCCCAAAACAGGCATAGTCTCAGCAACATATGACTGCACCCTTTCAGGTACCTGGTGAAATGGAGCTAAGAGACAATACCATCTCTTGCTTATACCGCTTTCGAGTAGTTCATGTAACACTAGATTTTCCTTATTACATAACCCATTTATTCATTCATTTACCCTCAGCTACTATTTCTCCTTCTCTTCATTTATACTGAACATTTATAATTTTGGAAGGAACACTGCATTCTGCTGCTGTACTGGCTTAGACTTCGGGGACCAATACTGTTCTAGCAAGTGTCTCTCGTCAGCCATTCCAGTTCATAGAGGGGAGGGTTATGCAGGTAGAGAACTGGGTGGCTATCTGACCCCAGGCAATACAGCTGCATTCAGTGTTAGCCCCAACTTTGCCAGATGCAGTGAAGGCACAACCTACTTCTCCAGGCCCTTAGGAATTATTACACAAAGGACATAAAATATATTTACAGTTTCTTGCTTAGGAATAATTCCTGTTTCTGGACTCTATTTGCATCCCTAATCCTGGGATCACTGCATCAGGGATGAGAAAAGCAAGTTGAGGTGAATTACAGTCATTGTTCCAGTGTCCTCCCACCATGGGAAGGAATATATGAAGGTCACACCAGCACCTTCCCTGATCCACCAGGAAAAGAGAGGATACTCTCATGTCAAGTGTGAGCACCCTCATGAAGGTGTATAAGGCCACCCTTCGTGCTTGTTTCCCCACTCTTGCTTTATACACCCAATGTTTCAACTGGCTATTTTAATTCTCTGTGGAACTCTTCCTTTGAGGAGGATATCTCTCTGAGCATTGTTGGACATTTTGAGCCGGTGCATTTTCCAGTGTAAAGAAATGTGACTCAGTGGTCTACATGGTTGCAGTACCTCCCATTCAAGTTCTTTGTAGCACTCCGAGCATTTGCATCTGAGATAAAGGAGGAACCTCTCAGAAGCCTGCCAGGGACTCCCAACCTGGAAATAAAGAAAAACTTTCAGTTCCTTCAAGAGAAATTCCAGGCACCTAGCCAGCCCTAAAAAGTAAGTGAGTGATGTTATAAACAAGAAGGTAATGATAGCTTAAAACAATAGCTAAGAAAGTTAGAGTCACAAGATGTTTGATTCTCTATAGAAACTAAAAGTAACATCTTAATATATGTCCCTGAGTTGTTTTTCAGAAACATGGAATCCCACCTAATAGATCTACTGATAGGGAGACCACAGATAAGGGGAAACTGAGGACTGAACTCTGACCGCTGTTCTTTGTTCTAAATTTCTTCCTGAGGGGACTGGAGAGAGTCAAGGCTATAGGCCAGGCCTGAACATTCCTCTCTACTCCCCTAGCTGTGTAAGGAACCTTTGCTTCCTTATCTATCACAAATCAGAGAATCTTTAAATCTACTTAAGACCTGTAAGCTCCCTCAACAGGATTTTCCACCTTTTAAGGCCGAGGCAGTGTATCACTTCTAGGCATTGATTTATGATGTTGTCTGTAACTCTGTTTTCCCGAAATTTGCCCCCACCTTTAAAAATCCTTGATTGTGAGCCATCAAAAAGGGTGGGCCTTAAGCATGAGTTGCCCGATTCTCCTTGTTTGGCGCCCTGCACATAAATGCCCTCCTTTCTCCCACTATAATCTCAGTGTGGATGTTTGCTTTTACTGCCCCAGGTGAGTGG
>NW_012098632.1:90724-93511 GCF_000951045.1 Mandrillus leucophaeus | reverse complement strand
GCTATTGTAATTCTCTATGGAACTCTTCCTTTGAGGAGGATGTCTCTCTGACCATTGTTGGACATTTTGAGCCGGTGCATTTTGCGGTGTAAAGAAATGTGACTCAGTGGTCTACATGGTTGCAGTACCTCCCATTCAAGTTCTTTGTAGCACTCCGAGCATTTGCATCTGAGATAAAGGAGGAACCTCTCTTAGAAGCCTGCCAGGGCCTCCCAACCTGGAAATAAAGAAAAACCTTCAGTTTCTTCAAGATAAATTCCAGGCACCTGGCCATCCCTAAAAAGTAAGTGAGTGACGTTATAAACAAGAAGGTAACGATAGCTTAAAACAATAGCTAAGAAAGTTAGAGTCACAAGATGTTTGATTCTCTATAGAAACTAAAAGTAACATCTTAACATATGTCCCTGAGTAGTTTTTCAGAAACATGGAATCCCACCTAATAGATCCACTGATAGGGAGACCACAGATAAGGGGAAACTGAGGACTGAACTCTGACCGCTGTTCTTTGTTCTAAATTTCTTCCCGAGGGGACTGGAGAGAGTCAAGACTATAGGCCAGGCCTGAACATTCCTCACTACTTCCCTAGCTGTGTAAGGAACCTTTGCTTCCTTATCTATCACAAATCAGAGAATCTTTAAATCTACTTAAGACCTGTAAGCTCCCTCATCAGGATTTTCCACCTTTTAAGGCCGAAGCAGTGTATCACTTCTAGGCATTGATTTATGATGTTGCCTGTAACTCTGCTTTCCCGAAATTTGCCCCTGCCTTTAAAAATCCTTGATTGTGAGCCATCAAAAAGGGTGGGTCTTAAGCGTGAGCTGCCAGATTCTCCTTGTTTGGCGCCCTGCACATAAATGCCCTCCTTTCTCCCACTATAATCTCAGTGTGGATGTTTGCTTTTACTGCCCCAGGTGAGTGGACCCCAGTTTAGTTTGGTGACACACCTACCACCAGCTGAACAAAGCCCTCTCCAGGGTGAGGATCTATTCCTGTCAAGACCCATTTGTTGCTTCCTGGGGCTAATGGTATCAGTCTAACTTGCCAGCTATGTAGTTTCAAGGCCTTCCCACAAAAGATTCTGCTATCTCTCTCTCTTTTTTTTGTTAAAGCACTTCTTATGTGTATTTTGTGCCTGTGATGTGTGGAATGCAAGAGGACTATGTCTTGATTCCACCTATCTCTGCATTGCTAAGGCCCCAATGTTTACATATTTCATGGACTCAGGTGATCACCACAAGCAAACATGGGTTTTTCGTTATTGTCGCTTTTGAGATGTGGTCTTGATGTTTCCCTGGCTGGCCTCAAATGTTGCTCAGGCTAAAATCTAACTCCTGGACTCAAGATATCCTTCTGCCTCAGCCACTCTCATAGCTGGAATTTCATGTGCACCTGGCAAACACTTGGAGATAAATTCCTGTTGATTTCAATCACCTTCCAAACCTGGAAGGGAGTTATTCTCAGGGGCATTGAACAGCACCGAGGGGACGGTGCTAAATGATTCATGAGAAACTGACCTCATCATCCAACTATCTCCCTCCCTCCAGGCCCCACGTATAATGCTGGGGATCACATCTCGACATGAGATCTGCACAAGAACAACATCCAATCTATATCAGGAATCAACAGATCTTACATTAATGAACCCCTCAAGTTACCGTAGTGATTTCCATAGGACTTGCCTCATATGGGCATTCTTTTCATAGGTAACTTTCCCATTGCTCTCCTGATTAATTATACAGCCAGGCCATTAGTCACTCCCTGTAAATCAGTAAAAACTAAAACATAGGTGCTTTATCATTGTTCAATTCTTCCACCACTGCTAAGAAAACACTATGCGATTAAGTCCACAAGAGCTCTTCTGTTTTTACCTTCTGTGATAAAAGAGGTGGACTTCCAAACAGGATGTTGTCCATTCATCTTGCAAACGCTCTACACAAACCAACCAGCTGTTTGTGGGTCAGTTGACTGATACTGCAGTTCAAATCCCAGTGCTGTCTGCTGCAGAGTTCCCTCTTCCTCGAGGAAAGTCAGTGTTTTGTTTAATTTACACCTTCAATGAATGGAATGAAGCCCACTGACATTATAGACATCAATCTACTTTATTCAAAGTCTAGCTATTTGTATGTTAATCTCATCCAACAAACATCCTCACAAATCACCCAGAATAATGCTTGACTACCTATCTAGGCACCATGCTTTAGCCAAGATGACCAATAATTTTTTTTCATTATAATTATACTTTAAGTTCTAGGGTACATGTGCACAAGGTGCAGGTTTGTTACATATGTATACATGTGCCATGTTGGTATGCTGAACCCATTAACTCTTCATTTACATTAGGTATATCTCCTAATGCTGTCCCTCCCCACTGATCCTACCCCACGATAGGCCCTGGTGTGTGATGTTCCCCACCCTGTGTCCAAGTGTTCTCATTGTTCAATTCCCACCTATGAGTGAGAACATGCAGTGTTTTGTTTTCTGTCCTTGTGATAGTTTGCTGAGAATGATGGTTTCCAGCTTCATCCATGTCCCTACAAAGGACATTTGGGTTGCTTCCAAGTCATCGCTATTGTGAATACTGCTGCAATAAGCATACATTTACATGTGTCTTTATAGCAGCATGATTTATAATCCTTTGGGTATATACCCAGTAATGGGATCACTATGTCAAATGGTATTTCTGTTCTAGATCCTTGAGGAATTGCCACACTGTCTTCCACAATGGTTGAACTAGTTTACAGTCCCATCAACAGAGTAAAAGTGTTCCTATTTCTCCACATCCTCTCC
>NW_012098632.1:89247-90474 GCF_000951045.1 Mandrillus leucophaeus | reverse complement strand
ATTGTAAAAATTTTCTCCCATTCTGTAGGTTGCCTGTTCACTCTGATGGTAGTTTCTTTTGCAGTGCAGAAGCTCTTTAGTTTAATTAGATCCCATTTGTGTATTTTGGCTTTTGTTCCCATTGCTTTTGGTGTTTTAGCCATGAAGTCCTTGCCCATGCCTATGGCCTGAATGGTATCGTCTAGGTTTTCTTTTAGGGTTTTTTTTGGTTTTAGGGAGGACCAAAAAAATGAATTATGACATTCTTCAATATAAGAATACTCTGAGGAAATTAGCCTGTGACCAAATAAAACAAGTAGCAAACAACTGTTTCTAAAAATTTACAACCAATAGTCAAAAAGCCCTCCCTATAGATTGTTTCTCAAGTTCACTCTATAATTCTGGGTAAAAAACAACAAACATGTATTTATTGAAAAGCACAGAAGAAGAGAAAATTGAAAAAGCAGAAAGTGAAAAAACTAATAATAATAATACAGATGACAGCAGGTATTTCATTGGAAACAATGCATATAAGGAGACAGATGAGCAACATCTTTAGAGTCCTAAAAGGAAAATGCTGTGAAACTAGATTCTATTCCTGGAAAACAATACCTTTTTCAAATATATATGTATAATTTTAATTGACAAAGTATAATACATTTGTGAGATATTGTTTGATGTATTGATATATGTATACCGTGTGTGATGATTAAATTAAGCTAACACACCTTGAATATATCTATCAAAAAATAAAGGGATTTTAGGCCAGATGCAGTGGCTTATGCCTGTCATCCCAACACTTTGGGAGACTGAGGTGGGCAGATCACGAACTCAGGAGTTCAAGACTAGCCTGACCAACATGGTGAAACCTCGTCTCTACTAAAAATACAAAAATTAGCTAGGCATGGTGGCACGCACCTGTAATTCCAGCTGCTCAGGAGGCTGAGGAAGGAGAATCACTTGAACACGGGAGGCGGAGGTTGCAGTGAGCCCAGATCACACCATTGCACTCCAGCCTGGGCAATAGAGTGAGACTCTGTCTCAGAAACAAACAAACAAACAAATAAACAAACAAACAAACAAACAAAGGGATTTTAGACATACAGCGAGTGAAAAAACAACCAGCAGATCTAAACTATAATAAATGTTTCAGTCCTCTAGTCAAAAAGAAAATTAAGGGACTAGTTGGCATAGCATTTGATGATGAAGAGACAGCTTCATTGACCCCTCCCACTGAGACAGAGAATG
>NW_012098632.1:85524-87751 GCF_000951045.1 Mandrillus leucophaeus | reverse complement strand
TCACTGTAACCTCTGCCTCCTGGGTTCAGGTGATTCTCCTGCCTCAGCCTCCCAAGTAGCTGGGATGACAGGCACATGCCATCACATCCAGCTAATTTTTTTTGTGTGTGTATTTTTAGTAGAGACAGGATTTCACCATGTTGGCCAGGATGGTCTTGATCTCTTGACCTAATGATCCTCCCACCTCAGCCTCCCAAAATACTGGGATTACAGGTGTGAGCCATCGTGCCCAGCTCTAACAGCAGATTTCTTAGCAGAAATCTTACAAGCTAGAAGAGAATAGGATAGCATAATCAAAGTCCTGAAAGAAAAGAACTGCCAAGCCAAGAGTAATAAACCAAGCATAATTATTCTTCATAATTGAAAAAGAAATTATCTTTCCAAGACAAGCAAATGCTGAAAGGCTTCATAACCACTAGACAAGGCCTACAGGAAATGCTCAAGAAAGTCCTAAACCTGGAATTGAAAGGACAACGCTTTCAACATTTCCACATTATCACCATGGAAACATACCCAAGTATAAAACTCACTGGTAAAGCAATCACACAGAAGAGGAAGAGAAAGGTCTCAAATGGTCCTAGTACAAAAATCCACTAAACCATAATGACAAGCAATAAGAGAAAAAGACAGTAACAAAGGACATATAAAACAACCAGAAAACAACAATGTGACAGGAACAAAGCTGTTGGGAACAGGACCCCCAAAATCTGGCCACAAACTGGCCCCAAAACTGGCCATAAACAAAATCTCTGGAGCACTGCGACATGTTCATTATGGCCATGATGTCCACGCTGGAAGGTTGTGGGTTTATTGGAATGAAGGCAAGGAACACCTGGCCCACCCGGCCCACCCGGGGCAGAAAACTGCTTAAAGTCCTTCTTAAACCACAAACAATAGCATGAGTGATCTGTACCTTAAGGACATGCTCCTGCTGCAGATAACTAGCCAAACACGTACCTTTATTTTGGCCCATCCCTTTGCTTCCCATAAGGAATACTTTTAGTTAATCTATAATCTATAGAAACAATGCTTATCACTGGCTTGAGTTAATACATATGTGGGTAAATCTGTTCGAGGCTGTCTGCTCTGAAGGCTGTGAGACCCATGATTTCCCACTTCACACCTCTATATTTCTGTGTGTGTGTCTTTAATTCCTCTAATGCCACTGGGTTAGCGTCTCCCCGACTGAGCTGGTCTCGGCAGAAAGCCTCACATATTAATAAAAATCTGGAATATAAACAGATTAAATTCTCCACTTACAAGATTTAGAATGACTGAATGGGTAGAAAACATGATCTAACTATATTCTGCTTACAAAAAAACTCACCAGTAACACCACCTCACCAGAATCCATAGAGACAGAAGGTAAAAGAATGGCAAGAGGTTATCTATGCAAATGGAAACCAAAAGTGAGCAGGAGTAGCTATACTTATAGCAGATAAAATAAACTGTAAGTCAAGAACAATTTTCTTAAAAGATAAGGAAAGCCATCACATAATCATAAAGAGATCCATCCAAGAAGAGAATAGAACAATTCTAAATATATATGCACTAAGCACTGGAGCTCCTAGATTCATAAAACAAGTATTACTACATCTAGCAAGAGAGATAGACTCCAATACAATAAGAGAAGGGGACTCAACATCCCAACCTCAGCATGAGACAGATCATCTACATAGAAAATCAAGAAAGAAACATTGAATTTAAACTGAATTTTACACCAAATAAAGCTAACAGATATTTACACAGCATTCTATCTAACACTACAGAATATACACTCTTTTCATGAACACATGGAACATTTTCTGGGAGAGAGCCTATATTAAGCCACAAAACAAGTCTCAACAAATTTTCAAAAATTGAAATATTAAATATCTTCTCTGGCCACAATGGAATAAAACTAGAACTGTACATCAAGAGAAATGATGGCAACTAGACCAATACATAGAAATTAAACAACATGCTCCTGAATAACCATTGAGTAAACAGAGAAATTAAGATGTAAATCAAAAAGTTTCTTGAAACAAATGAAAATGGAAACGCAACATACCAAAACCTGTGGGATACAGCTAAACAGGGCTAAAAGGGAGGTTTATAGCAATGAATACCTACCTAAGAAAAGTAGAAACATTACAAATTAACAATATAACAATGAACCTCAAGGAACTAGAAAAGCAAGAAAAAAACTCATTCAAATTTAGCAGAAAAGAAATAATAAAGATCATAG
>NW_012098632.1:81972-82799 GCF_000951045.1 Mandrillus leucophaeus | reverse complement strand
AAGAAGATAGTTCCTCTTAAAAGCTTCCTTTAAGTTTCCCTCGCTCTTCATACTAACAAATCTTCTATTTTACTAATGACTCCTTATTGTGCCCCCAAGTAGTTGTTACATACAGTAAGGAAATAAACACATTCTATGTTCTTGTACTTGAACCAAGGCCTAACTCCTTTGTTCCCTAGTCTGCCTGGATCTGCTTGGACATGCCCAGTCGTGTCCCAGCTTGCAGCCTATGCTCTTTCCTTATCTGGAAATATTATTGTCTTCCTGGTTTCCCACAAGCAACTCCCTCCTTTGCTTTGTTCCCCATTGGGCCTTTACCTTATTTGGGAAAGTTTAAGTTTTCAGCCAACTGGGATCAGTTTAGATTGTGTGGTCCAGTTCCAGCCAATGGAGACAGGACACAATAGTAGAAACAACTTGCTTTAGGAATAAAAACCCCTGCTTTCCTTTGTTCTGGGTGCTCTCGTGGCAATCAGGCTTGTGGGTAGCACCCTTCTGCAGAAGTAAAAATTGCCTTGCTGAGATATCCTTTGTTCTAGTGTTAATTTTCTTTGTTACTCCAAGCTTTACTTCTAACAATTTTCTGATGGCTCTTCCAGGATTCCCATTCTCCTTTGAGAAATGGGCTTAGTCACCCCATCTAGGGTAGGCGCACCCCACTGCCCCACTACGGTGGCTCCAGGGATGGGAGATTGAGATTACCCATTGTGACGAATAAATCCAGGCTCTCAGCATTGTGGAAGGAGAAGGCCTGCAAGTACCACAACGACCAGGTAACTCTGTGCACAGACCAAGGTAAAAAAAAAAAAAAAAAAAAGTCACAAGGG
>NW_012098632.1:80102-81922 GCF_000951045.1 Mandrillus leucophaeus | reverse complement strand
ACAGACCAAGGAAAAAAAAAAAAGTCACAAGGGCAACAGTATTTCCTTGGTGGACAGGATATTCTGGAGGTGAAAGGGTGTGAAAGGTAACAAGCACTACTGCTATGCAGGGTGAGTGAGTCCAATCTGCGGTTCCATAGTCACCTCATACGGCTTATGGTGGCCCTCTTGTAGGGATCCTGATGTTGAGGTTTATACAGTCCCGCTGATGCTAAGTGGAGCCTAATTTCCTCTGGGAAAGCAGCCAGAGTGGATGAAGGAAAAGGAGAAGAGTGCAAAGAATCTCCAGGGTAAGGATTAAACCTCCAGGGAAGGATAGGTGGGAAATCTCTAGTTCGAGTGACTGAGCCTAACCAATATTCAACATGGGAAACACCCTGAGTAAGATAGAAGGTAAAAAGGAAAAGGCAGACAGTGAAATCAACTCTATAGTCATTTAGGACTCATATTAAAATATTGGAAGGATACAAGAGGACTAAAAATAAGAAAAAGAAACAGATGATAAAGTATTACTGTTTCATTTGGACCAAGGAACGTATTCAGAAGCCTTCAGTTTTCGGGCCAAAATTCGGGTCAAATGAGGATTGGACTTGCCAGCTTTTAATAGAATATGTAAATGATAAGAGTCCTGTTTCCCAGGAGGAAATACATTATGTTCTGTGTTGGCAGCAAGGGCCCATCCTCCTTTGTCATCTAAAAACTAAAGGAGACAAGCCAGAAACTACTTCTCATTAAATTAATACCCCTTAAACCAAGAACCCCACCAACACGTGGGACCCCTTAGATCATCTTCCCCAACCAAACCTTCTTCCCCTCACCCAGTAGACCAACATCCCCCAACTCCCACTCTAGTAGAACTTTCCCCTACTCAGTCCCAGACCTTTCCCCTACTCAGATTTTTTTCCCTGCTTATAACCCTGATTCTTGGGGTCATCCCCAGCTTGAATGCCCTCCCTCAGGAAGACTTCAACATGAGTTAGAACACTGCAATAGGGTATCCAAAACTTCCCTTTTCCCCCTTCCTCTAGGGGTTTGGCTTCAAACCTCTTCCCATTGAGGGAAATGCATCTAGGAGGAGGGGGCATCGGCTTTGTAAATGCTCCCCTGACCAGTTCAGAACTCTGGAGCTTGAAGAGGGAACTCAAGCCACTCTTAGATGATCCCTATGGAGTAGCAGATCAAATTGATCAATTTTTAGGACCCCAGTTGTACACTGGGGCTGAGTTAATGTCCATCATAGGCGTCCTTTTTCAGGGGAAGAAAGGAGCAGTATGCATAGGGCCGCTATGACCATTGGGGAGTGTGAGCATCCTCCCGGTCAAAACGTCCCTGCAGCCAAACAGAAATTTCCTGCTCAAGATCCCCGGTAGGATAATAACAACATAGCTCATAGGAGAAATATGAGAGACCTGCAAGAAATGATAATAAAAGGAATTAGAGAATTGGTACCCCGCAGCCAGAATATGACCAAAGCTTTTAATATACAGCAAGAAAAGGATGAGGGGCCTATGGAATGTTTCAATAGGCTTAAGGAACACATGAGGAAATATGCTGGTTTGGATGGAGGAGACCCACTTGGACAAGGAATGTTAAAGCTTCACTTTGTCACAAATAGCTGGCCAGACATTACCAAGAAATTACAAAAATAGAAAATTGGAAGGACCATCCCATAGGGGAACTCTTAAGGGAGGCCCGAATGGTGTATGTACGAAGGGATGAAGAAAAGCAAAAGCACAAAGCAAAGATTCTGCTGTCCTTACAGCAGGGAACTCCCCAACAGGCAGCTCAAAGAGATGTCGCTGGTAAATCTTTTAGGTACC
>NW_012098632.1:78161-79702 GCF_000951045.1 Mandrillus leucophaeus | reverse complement strand
AAATCACCCCACTTATGATCTTTGAGGAGGAATGGGGGGCCAGGGGCTCTACTCTTTCTATCTCGAGTCCCACCAAGAGCCCCTGATAAATGTAGAGGTGGGACCCAAACCTGAGAATATCACCTTTTTAATTGACTCAGGAGCTGCTCATTCCTCAGTTTGTTATCTTCCCCCTGGTGTAACTTTGTCACAAGAAGAACTTTTTATTTTGGGAGCAAAAGGGGAGTGATTTAAAGCAAAAGTCTTAGAAGAAACAAAAATTAAATATCAGAACTTCTCAATAAATATTAAACTTCTGTTAATCCCAGAGGCAGGAACAAACCTACTAGGAAGAGAGTTAATGCTAAAATTAAACCTAGGCCTTTATGTTAATCAAGGAAAACTCCTCCCCTCCTTAAATGTGCTTGCTACTCTAAATGAGGGACACATCCATCCAGATGTATGGTCAAAGGAAGGAAACTGAAGAGAATTTCAAATTTCCCCAATCGAAGTTAAATTGAAAAACCCGGGGGAAGAGGTAAAAAGAAAACAATATCCAATTCCCTTAGAAGCTAAGATCAATTTAAAGCCCATAATAGAAAGCCTTCTCCGTGATAGACTCATTGAACCCTGTATGTCTCCTTATAACAATCCCATACTGCCTGTGAAAAAGCCAGGTGGGTCATATCCACCAGTGCAGGATCTTCGAGCTGTTAACCAAATAGTTCAAACAACTCACCCTGTTGTTCCTAATCCTTACACTATTGTTAGTAAAATTCCATACAACCATGAGTGGTTCACAGTAATAGATCTAAAGGATGCCTTCTGGGCTTACCCACTGGCAGAAGATAGCCGAGACCTGTTTGCCTTTGAATGGGAGGACCCTCACTCCAGTAGAAAATAACAGTATGATTGACAGTTTTCCCTAGGGATTTACAGAATCTCCAAATTTGCTTGGTCAAATACTAGAACAGATCATAGAAAAGTTTTACAAACTGCCATATATATGCCTGCTCCAATAAACGGATAATATCCTTATTTCAAGGGAGGATAGACAAAACGTAGAAGGATTTTCAATAGGTTTTTAAAATAATTTACAACTGGAGGGATTACAAGTGTCAAAAAAGCAAACTTTGGTTTGTAGGACCTGAAGTCAAGTATTGAGGGCACCTAATCAGTAAGGGCAAATGGAGAATTGGATTTGAATGGATTGAAGGCATCATATCCTTATCTCTGCCTGAGACAAAGAAGAAACTTAGAAAGTTTTTAGGGTTAGTAGGGTATTGTCACTTATGGATAGACTCATGCTTTGGTAACCAAACCTCTATATAAAAAAACTTACGGCCGGGCGCGGTGACTGAAGCCTGTAATCCCAGCACTTTGGGAGGCCGAGACGGGCGGATCATGAGGTCAGGAGATCGAGACCATTGTGGCTAACACGGTGAAACCCCGTCTCCACTAAAAAAAATACAAAAAGGTAGCCCAGTGAGGTGGCGGGCGCCTGTAGTCCCAGCTACTTGGGAGGCTGAGGCAGGAGAATGGCGTAAACCCGGGAGGCGGAG
>NW_012098632.1:77474-78111 GCF_000951045.1 Mandrillus leucophaeus | reverse complement strand
GGGAGGCTGAGGCAGGAGAATGGCGTAAACCCGGGAGGCGGAGCTTGCAGTAAGCTGAGATGCAGCCACTGCACTCCAACATGGGCGACAAAGCCAGACTCCGTCTCAAAAAAAAAAAAAAACAAAAAACAAAAAACCTTACACAGGATGAATGAGACCCCCTTATATGGTTATATGGTTTTTACCAGAAAAACAGCAGACAAAAAAATTAAAAGAGTTACTAGTGACAGCCCATGTTCTAGCCTTACCCTCTTTAGAATTACCCTTTCATCTTTTTGTTAATGCAGGTAATGAAGTAGGCTTAGGGGTACTTACTCAAACACATGGAGGCCATTGGCAACCCATAGCCTTCTTGTCAAAAATTCTTGACCCAGTAGCCCACGGATGGCCCGAGTGTGTCTAATCAGTGGCAGCAACAGCCTTGCTCACAGAGGAGAGCAGAAAATTAATCTTTGGGGAAACTTATCATTAGTTCTCCTCACCAGGTGAGAACAATTCCCAATCAGAAGGCGGGAAGGTGGCTTACTGATTGGAGAATTTTTAAGTATGAAGCCACCTTGTTAGAAAGAGATGATCTAACCTTAACCACTGATGACTCAATTAATCCAGCTGCTTTCTTAACACGAAACCCCAACCC
>NW_012098632.1:74573-76803 GCF_000951045.1 Mandrillus leucophaeus | reverse complement strand
AGGCCTTAAAATTTCTGCAAATCAAGAAGGAATAATCTATACAGAATCTAACTATGCCTTTGGAGTAGTTCATACTTTTGGAAAAATTTGGACTGAATGAGGCCTCATTAACAGCAAAGGTCAAAATTTACTCCATAGGGACCTAATAATACAAGTGCTGGAAAATTTACAATTGCCAAAAGCAATAGCTGTTGTACATGTCCCAGGACATCAAAGGAATCCTCCATTTGAAGGCCATGGAAATAATCTCACTGATCAAATGGCTAAGTAAGCTGCCTCTTCTCCAGCAGAACCCATTTTTCGACTAACCCCTTGTCTTCCATCTCCAGCTGCACTCCCTATCTTCTCTCAAGTAAATCAGAAAAAACTAAAAAAAATTAGGAGCTGAGGAAACTCAAAAGGAAAGTGGTTATTACCAGATGGAAGGGAAATGTTATCCAAACCTGTTATGAGGGAAATACTGTCACAGCTTCATCAAGGATCTCCCTGGGGTCCTCAAACCATGTGTGATGTAGTCCTTAGGGTTTATGGGTGCATAGGAATATACACCCTCACCAAGCAAATAGTGGAAAGTTGTATAGTGTGCAGAAAATCTCATAAGCAGATGCTAAAAAGACAACCTCCCAGAGGGAGAAATCCTGGGTTAAGGCCATTTCAAAGTGTCCAAGTCGACTATGCTGAAATGCCCCCAATAGGCCACCTTAAGTATTTACTGGTAATAGTAGATGATCTTACCTATCCATCTGTCCACCCACTGGATAGAAGCCATCCCTTTTCCAAGTGCAACAGCCAGTAATGTGGTCAAAGCCCTGTTAGAACATATCATACCCAGGTTTGGAATAATAGAGAACATTGATTCAGATAATGGGACCCACTTTACCGCACACATTTAAAGGATTAATCCAAGTATTAGGGATAAAATGGGAATATCATACTTCCTGGCCTCCGCCTTCATCAGGGAGAGTAGAAAGAATGAATCAAACTTTAAAGAATCATCTAACCAAATTAATTTTAGAAACTCGGCTACCATGGACAAAATGTCATCCCATTGCTTTACTAAGAATCCAAACTGCCCCTCAGAGGGATCTTGGCCTCTCTCCTTATGAAATGCTTTATGAGTTACCTTATCTCAACACTACTACTGACCTTCCTATGAACAAAACAAAACATCAGTTCCTTAGAAATGATGTATTTGGTCTGTCTTCCACACTTTCTTCCCTCAGGACTCAAGGTCTCCTAGCACAGACTCCACCCCTTGAATTCCTGGCCCACCAGCATCAATCCGGAGATCATGTCCTTATCAAAGGCTGAAAAGAGAGAAAGCTTGGGCCTACCTGGGAAGGACCCTATCTGGTGCTCACAACAACTGAAACAGCAGTTCAGACCACTGAGAAAGGGTGAATCCATTATACTCGAGTCAAGAAGGTGTCACCTTCTCCGGAGACATGGGCCGTTATTCTGTCGACTCCCACCAGAGTAACGATACAAAGAAAAATGTAATCTATCTCTTTTTCTTCTTTCCTTTTCCTTAACTGCCCCCATCTCATCATTAATGTAACTAGATCAAGTTTGCCCAAAATTACTACCTCTGATGTTGTCTAGTCATGTCTTGTGGAAATTTACAGGACCAAAGACAGCTTACTGCCTCAGATAAATATCTTTGTCCCTCTTGGACTTCCTCAGATTGGAAAGATATAGTAAATCCTTGTAAAGATCATGATAACCCCAAAAATAGTAGTCGTATTAACTGGTGGGAATGGGACTCTTGTCCCCTTAAAACAGAGTCCCTATGTTATACTTGGTCTAATGTCTTATGGGACACCAAAGGTCCAGGCTGGACTGCTCCCACCAGTCTTTGCCAGTCCTTAAAGCTATATATCCATTTTACAAAAGGGGAATGCTTCTTCTAATTGTCCATATAACCAATGTAATCCTATTCAGCTTACTGTTACTATTGCAGTATCACAAAACTCTTCCCATTCATCAAAGTCATATTTATGGTATATGGGCCAACATCTCAGGAAAGGATCCTAGGAAATTTTTGAAATCTGTTTTATTGCCCCTTCCACCTCTCTATCACATCTTCCTCAAACCATCACCCCACCTATACTCAGTGACAAAACCAAAGTAGCGACAGTAGAAGTAAAAGACCTGAGGCAAACTCTAGCCATTGAAACAGGGTCTCAGGATGCAAATGCCTGGCTGGAATGGATTAAATATTCCATCCACA
>NW_012098632.1:74256-74523 GCF_000951045.1 Mandrillus leucophaeus | reverse complement strand
ATCCACAGTCAAAATGAAAACGATTGTTATGCTGGGTGCATGACAGACCAGAGGCCCAAACTGTCCCCTTTCCACTCAGATGGTCTTGTAATAGAGCAGATATGGACTGCATGGTAGCTCTGCCCCAAGACCCCACAGCCTGGGGTAATAAATCACGTCAAACAGTGTGATATTGGCATAAAATAGGCATAAATCAATGGAATACAATAAAGCGTACATGAGTAGAACCACACAGACTCCGGCCGATCCCAACCCTGACCTAGGGTA
>NW_012098632.1:73723-74206 GCF_000951045.1 Mandrillus leucophaeus | reverse complement strand
CCTGACCTAGGGTAGGCGCGCCCTCTTGTGTTCAGACCCCTGTCCTGCTGCCTGGAGCCCAGGGAGACCCAGAGGTCTTGGCTGAGCAGGTGAGGAAGGACCTCAGGGCTACCATCCTCAGCCCTGTGGCCACACGGGGGGCGCCGCCGCGCTGCTCTCAGATTCTCTGAGCAGAAGACACAAGTGGGCTCTAAGTCAGGCAGAGATGGCTAACCAGGGGCTGAGCATCACTGGGGGTAAAGCAACCTCTGAGCAGAAAGGGACTCCACAACGATGAGAGGAGAGGGAAGCTCTGGAGCCTTGTGCCGTCCCTGAGGTTTCTATCTCCTCCCTGCAAACCCTCTCTCCAGCCCTTCATGACAACACTGCGGAAAACTGAAAAGAAGAGGCATTTTCTTCCTCTGCTTCTTTCTTTTCAGTGCTCCTTCTTCATGTAACAACAATAACACGTGCACAGCTGCTTTCCAGGAAGGATGCATGAGA
>NW_012098632.1:70260-73508 GCF_000951045.1 Mandrillus leucophaeus | reverse complement strand
CCAGTGACCGCCCAGTTTACCCAGATGTGGCTGTGCAATGGGGCCAGATCGAGGCCCTCCACGGCGTCGTTCATCCAGCACGCCCAGGTGTCCACCCCTCAGAACCTCTGCACAGCTGCTCCCCCGCTGGAAGCTCATCTCCAGGGCTCCCTTCCACCCTGACGTTCTCCTCGTTCCCACCACAACCTGTCCCTGCACTGCCCACTTCATGTGGCATCTCCCATCCCCTCTGACCCCACCCTGTTTTGTTTTTATTCACAACACTTTTACTAACATTTAAGAATTATTTACTTATGTATGTATTTTCAGAGACCAGGTTGTGCTCTGTCACCTAGGCTGGAGTGCAGTAGTGCAGTCTTGACTCACTGTAGCCTCAAACTCTTGGGCTCAAGTGATCCTCCCAGCCCAGCCTCCCAAGTAGCTGGGGACTACAGGCGTGTGCCACCACACTCAGCTATTTTGTATTTCTTTTTGGTACACATGGAGTCTTGCTATGTTTCCCAGGCTGGTCTCAAACTCCTGGCCTCAAGGGGTCCTCCCACTTCAGCCTCCCAAAGTGCTGGAATTACAGGCATGAGTCACTGTGCTCAGCTACAGATGTGTTTATTTTAATTGCTTATAGTCTCTCTCTCCTCTGGAATACAAGCTTCATGAGGACAAGGACAGTGATTTCGATTGTTCACAGCTGTATTTCCCTTGCCTTGAATAGTGCCTGATTGTTACTTTAAATATACCAGTTGAGTGAGTGAATGAATGAATGAATGCACACATAGACTCACACACCAACACACACAGACACAAAGATGCCACCACACAGATTGACATATGTTCTTACTCAGATACTCTCCACACAATGACACAATCACACACAAAATACATAGGACTGGCACACACTGACACCTTCTCACACATATGCCCTTGAATGCTCTTAAAGCTTAATATTCTTTTCTTTCTTTATTTTTAAATTTTTTTGAGACAGGGCCTCGCTCTCACACCAAGGCAGTGGGATGATCATAGCTCACTATAACCTTGAACTCCTAGGCTTGAGCAA
Organism: Mandrillus leucophaeus; assembly: GCF_000951045.1. Lineage (NCBI taxonomy): Eukaryota > Metazoa > Chordata > Mammalia > Primates > Cercopithecidae > Mandrillus > Mandrillus leucophaeus. The sequence continues at coordinate 72,457 of NW_012098632.1, read as the reverse complement.
TCCTCCACCTCAGCTTCCCAAGTAGCTAGAACCACAGGTATACCCGCCACCACATTCAATTAATTCTTTAGTATTTTGCAGAGATGGGGTCTTCCTATGTTTCCCAGGCTGCTCTTGAACTCTGGCCTAAAGTGATCCTCCCACCTCAGCCTCTCAAAGCTGTGGGATTATGGGCATGAGCCACCTCATCTGGTCTCGAAGCTTAATTTCCAATCCACATGATGTGGTGACATTTCTCATGTGATCATGTATTTTTACCGTTACTTTTTTCTCCAAATAATTACACAAAATTGCAAAGAGTCCAAAAGTTTGAAAGACTACAATGCTCACCATAGATCTAATTATTTCCTTTGTGTATGTAATAAATTATGTTTCTATAATTTGTGCTGAAACATTTAACAATCACTTGCCAACATCATGACCCTCATTCCTAAATACTTCAGTAGTCGACTCTTAAAAAATAATATTTTTCCAACAATAATATTATTACACTGAAGAGAGTTACTACAATTCCCTAATATTAGGAAATTTCCAAGTAATGTCAAATTGTCTTAATAATTTCCCAAACATCTTTCTTGTGGAGGTGAGCAGAGCTCAGGAGCTCCAGCTCTCTCTGAGGTTTCTGTTTTCCCTGCAACTTCTCTCTCCAGCCCCTTGACAGCAACATTTGGGGAAACTGAAAAGTAGAAACATTTTCTTCTACTCTCCATTGCTCAGGTTTCTTAAAACTCCCATTTACTCAGTTTTCTTTTATTTGGAAACAACACCTCCATGTCCACATAGTATTCTAAGATGTAAACACCCATATTGGCATTATCAAATCTGAGCACAGCTCCCCTGGGCCTCCATCTCCTCAGCAGGGAAGAAGAGGGCCCCTGTGCTGGGGTCACACGTGGGACCCAGAAGTGACACCAACTGCAGAAGGTGTCAGGGTAGACCTGAGACCTGGAACGAGCTCACTTCCCTTCCTCACGTTCAAGGGTCAATCCTCTAAGAATCCCCCTGTCTCAGGTACTCCGTTCTGTCATCAGGGGGTCAAGAAAGGTCCAGACAGCACTAAGACCCAACCACTCCACCGTCCTCACCTCCATGGACAGAGCCCAGGTGACAGCCACCCCTGCTCCTCCTCCCTCCTCTCCCACTGCCTCAGCACCATCATCTGCCTCGAGTCCACCAGGACTGAGCTCCTCATGCCCTTTCCCTGTTTGTGTCAGTCACACTGGGTCCCCCAAACACCCTGCACTTGCATCCTCAAAAGGCTCTGCACACCCCTCTTCTGTCCCCCTCATCCTCCCACCCCAACTCCAGAAATCTTTCCACTGCACCCCCTGGAATTCTCAGCCCTTGATCAGGAAAACCTCCACATCCTCTCTCAGGATGTTCCTGATCTCGCAGCTCCAGCAGGAACCTGGGTTTCCCGAAGGACACAGACCCTTCAGAAGTCCTCCCGCATGGAGACTTTCCCCAGGGGCTTGCACCTTTGGACTCATTTCTCATTGTGGTTTTGAGACCTTTCTGCCTCCCTCCTCCCAAACCTCCCTCAGCTGTCATCAGATTAGGGCCCCACTCCCTTCATTGTAGCCATTTCCTGTGGGCTGCAGGCCGTTCCTCTCAATCCTGACTTGTAGCTCCTGGTTCCCTGGCTCCCTCTCCAGCAGTGCTGTCTCCTTGATCTTGATGACTTCAACATATGCAGATGTGATGGGCAGAGTAATGGTCCCCAAAGAAGTCCAGCCTCAATCCTTAGAACCTGTGAACAGCTTGCATTACATGGCAAAAGGGACATTACTCATGAAATGAAGATTAAGGACCTTAAAATGACTATTTGCATGGGCCCAATCAAATCACATGAGCCATTAAAAGCACAGAGTCTGCTCTGGCTGGAGTCAGAGATGTTACAGAAGAGGGAGGAAGAGGAGACACAGGCGAGGAAGCCAGAGGTTCCAAGCAGGGGCGTTGGATGTGCCACCGGGGCCACGCGTAAGGACGCAAGACAAGGCGCTAAGAGCTAAGTGTTGCTCTCAAATGACAGCCAGAAAAGAAACAGTGACCTCAGTCCTATCTGCAAGGAACTGAATTCAGATAACAGCCTGAATAAACTTGGGAGTGGATTTTTCCCCAGAGTCTCCAGGAAGGAACACAGACCTGCCTATACCTTGATCTTAGCCCTATGAGACTGGACTTGCAACCCACACAT
>NW_012098632.1:62813-65910 GCF_000951045.1 Mandrillus leucophaeus | reverse complement strand
AGCAACTGTGGATCTGCCCAGTGCTGACCTGAGAAGATGCCCTGGTTAGGGGAAGCTCTGGCAGGTGTGATGATAGAAGCCTCTGCACAATAATGACAGAGTGAGAGGGAAACCTACAGAGACAGTGGAGTTGGCTGAATACTAATCGGCTGTGTTGATGTCCTATAAAAGGAGAATGAGAATCTGAAGATTGTTAACAGCAGTCGGTGGCTATGTGTGAGTGCCTCTGCAGTGTCTCATGGACAGTCCTTTATCTCCTCTAGAGCAAGGGCACGTAGCATGGAACAGCAGCTGAAGACATCATTGTGAGGGTCACAGCACTCCAGAGATGTTTGACACTCAGCCAAGGCATGCCTGTTGTGGGAAAGTCAGGACCCTGCTGGGGAAACCTGAGATCCTGCAAACGGACAGAGTTACCCAGTGAGTGCCCTCCAGGACCCTCTGGGCATGCAGGGGAGGCTCCCCTTTCTCTGGTAATAGTTCCCGCTTCCTGTACTGGAAGATGCTGCAGAAGCCTCCCCTCTGTGATGCAGCGGGAACCCCTCTCAGGAGCTTTGCAGGAACCAGGTGGCATGTCCTTGTAGGAGCCCACGGTGCACTTCCGGGATTGGAATGTGAGGGTGTTTGATCAAAGCATCAGAATGTCAGGCTGGATGAATAAAAATCCTTTGGCTTGAGGGCGGTTTCTCAGGACATGGGTTTATCAGGGACTCCAGGGCATGAGGCACACTCACTGCTGGGTGGCTCTATGTAGACTGGAAAAAGTAATGCCCAACTCTCAACAAGTTAACCACAACTTAGTTGCCCTAGAACATGCAGAGGATGAAATAAGAAGCCTGAGGAAAGTGGAGTGTGGATGGAGCCATTATGTGAGACCAGAGGCCCATCAGGGTCATGTCCCACCAGAAGGCCCAAAGGACACACCTTGTACCAGAGTCCTCATGAACGTGCTGGTGAGAGAGACCTGCATCACTAAGAAATGTCGGGGTTCTGTCCTCTGTAGGATGGGGATGATGATAGGAAACGTGGTCCCAGAGTTGGACTAGTTACTATCTGTTTGAGGATGTGGCCCTGAAGGGATAGAGATCAAGTGGTGGCAGTGACCTGCAAAAGTCAGAGGGCACAGTTACCATGACAACCCCAACAGAGCAGCGAATGTTGCGCTTGACCTTCAGGGAGTGTGGAGAAGGTTAATAGAGGGCAGTGTCTCAGGTTCAGAACAGAAGGGCAGCCAGCAAGGGCGCTGCTTGATATCTATGGAAAGAAAGCAAGAGTTGAGGAGCAGGAGGCCGAGGGTTGTTGACACAATACAAAATCATAATCCATTCTCAATGCCCAGACCTCAGTCAACTTTCAGATTCACATCCCAGTGACAGAGGAGGAGTCCATACCCGTAGGAGGAAGACCCTGGAACAGCACGGGAGTGTATGCTGGCTCAATTCCCTGAGCTCTTTTACAAAGGAACCTATAGCCATTTATTCAGGAGACTGTACACTGGGCAAGGGAAATAGGCAGAATTTGGGGGAGGATTGACATTGGGTGTGAGCTGACATTGATGCCCAGATTCCCACAGCACCATCATGTCCCATCACAGAGGGGCTTCCAGAGGCCGGGACACATTATAACTCATAATCCCATAGTCCCAGCCCTGTTTATTTCCTTGTTTCCTGAGTGCATAATTGGTCTCGATGCACTAGCAGCTGGAGTCACCCCCACACTGGGTCCCTGGCCCGTGGAGTAAGGACTCTTATTGGGCTGAAGGCCAAAGGGAAGCCTCTGAAACTGCCCCCTTCTCAACTGAATCGGAAGTGATATGACATCCCAGGGCAGGTCTTGTGGAGGTTATTGCAGGTATTGTGGGGGTAGCACCACCATTAGAGAGCTGTAGGAAGTGGGGTGGTGTTGGGGTTGCCTGTTATCTCTGTGTATCCTGTCCTTGCTGAAGCCTCATGGGGCCTAAAGAATGAACAGGATTACTTTTACTTCAGACTTGACCTAGTGGCAGTCTTGATTGCAGCTGCCATGCTGGCCGGATATCACTGCTACCGGAGGTTAACAAGGCTGCAGGCCAATGGTGTGCAGCCGGGGATTTGCTGAGTGCATTCCTTTCCACTTAGAAAGTGGGTATGGAGTTATTCACATTCATACCACATTTATTTACAGTTTCCCTGAGAGCTATTAGACTCTCCCGCCATCTATAAGAGTCTTCAGAGATTCCGAACATTCTACAGAATATTAAATCTGTTCGTTTCATTGGCAACATCATAGATTGGGATGGATGAGAAAGAAGGTGGAAAGTATGCTGGAGGCCTTGGTAAAACACATGCTCCCCAGAAAGAGGAGGACAAATCTTACAGAACTTCAGGAGTGGCCACTACAGTGAAATTTTGTGGATGTGGTGGCTAGGGCCATGCAGGGATATTTCTTCCAAGTGAAAACAAAACAAAACAGAAAAAAAAAACAAAACCTGTTGCATCTTTCATCTTCACTGAAAAAAAAAAAAAGAGAGAGAGAGAAGCACACTGCCTGGTGAATCTCTTCGGGTTCTGAAAACACTACATTCCATATCTAGGTATATCATTTTGGACACATTTTTGGTGACATACGAGGATGCCAGCTTCAAGTAGGGCCCACACAGGAAAGGACCCTGCAGCAGATCCAGGCTCTCAGTAGGAAGAAACTACCAGGCTGTGGTGCAGGCAGCCACCGTTCCTCAGTCCCGCTGGTGCTGGAGGTAGAAGGGGTGGGGAAAGATGTACGATAGAGCTGAACCAAGCATCGAGGGAAAGTAATAGTGGAGGGCCTTGGATTCTGGAGTAAGATCATGTCATCCACAGCAGAGACATATGCCTCCTTCCAGAAGCAACATTACTGTTACTGGCCCTGATCAGATAGAATTCTTGACCATGGGACATCGAGAACCATGTGATTCCAACTGCTTATATGAATTGGCTTCTGTGTGATCTACAGAGTCGTAGATTGGATGGGCCCAACAGTGTCCATCATGAGATGGAAATGGTCCATGTGGATTGACCCTGAATCCCAGGTTAACACCCCATCCACGCAGAAAATACCTGCCCATGAGGTGTCAGTGAAC
>NW_012098632.1:60655-61188 GCF_000951045.1 Mandrillus leucophaeus | reverse complement strand
AAATGGTTATGAACAAACAACCATTTGTTCCATTTTCTGTTGCCACTAGAACATGGTTATTTGTCCCTGATCTAACAACTCCTTCTCCAGCTCCACTCTCTGGCCACTGAAATTAACACTCCAGGTGGTCTTTTGAGTCACTAGGTGGTTTGACAGGACAAAGTTGATTTGAGCTAATACTTCTGCCATGTCCATTTTGATTTGTAACAGAAGCTTTTTCTGGATTCATCACCTACAAGGTGAGCTGGAAAACTGCAACCATCACCCACGCTTGTAAATACGGGAGACAGCCAGTATTTCTCTTCATGGCCAAACACTTGTCTCCAATTTTTATTATTGTCCTGTTTTTTTTAAACCAACACAGCGGTAGTAGCTGAAAAGAGAGAGGACACTGAAGAGGAACTTTGTAGGCACAAAGAAAAGGAAAAGTATGTGGAACTTTGCTGTGTATCTGTCAGTTCATTCTACTCCACTAGAACACGGTGTTCTCAGGACTTGATGCCCTGCAGGCCCCCAGCTGAGGGCAGCGAGCA
>NW_012098632.1:59737-60605 GCF_000951045.1 Mandrillus leucophaeus | reverse complement strand
ACTTCAAGAGCCTCTGGCTTCTCTTTCTGCAAAGGCATCTGAATGTGTCTGCGTCCCTGTTAGCCTAATGTGAGGAGGTGGGGAGACCAGCCCTCACCCGTGTCTACCATGACCCCCTTCCCCATGCTGAATTAGCTGACTTTACAAAAAGAAAATTACCATCAATAATGTGAACGGGCCTCATCCAATTAGTAGAAGACTCTGGAAGCCAGAAACTGAGGTTTCTCAGAGAAGAAGAAATTCTGCCTCAGGATTAGAACATCTTCTTTCTGCGTTTTCATTCTGCTAGCTTATCCTGCAGATTTTCATACGTACCTCCCTAATAATCACATGAATAAATAGCATAATATGAATACAAATACACACACACACACACACACACACCCCTATTGGTTCTGCTTCTCTGAAGAATCCAGACTGATATAGACTGTGGTATGAAGAGTGGTTCTAGAGGAACAGAATCCTTTTAAAAATTTTATAGCTAACCATAAAAAATACTTTATTAAAATGTTGAAATGTATATAAGCATAATTATAATTAGCAAATTGAGAATTAAATTGGCAAATAAGAAAAGAATTGTTTTCTTTTCCTTATACAGGACAAGCAACAGTAATTTGGATCTTCCTCACTTTCAGCCACTATTTGCCCTAGGTGTCCTTCACTTGTTTCTGGCTTGTGTTTTTCTAGTGAAAATTCACATGGATACTAAGAAGCAACTCTCATAATGTGAATCTGGTATCAAAAACACCTTATGGCGTGTTAACACGTGATGATGGTTCATATATATTCCAACATCTCACAACAGGCAAGCATTGTTTCCAGAGGAAAATTAAGTCACTTTTGTAGCTGCTAGTGAATGTTGTACAAA
>NW_012098632.1:59171-59687 GCF_000951045.1 Mandrillus leucophaeus | reverse complement strand
GACAAATGCAAGTTAGCCAGCCTTCACTGTGGGTCAGCTCAGACCTGGCAGGATGGGTGCGTGCATGCAGGAACCACACTAGCTCCCTTCACGTGCCCATCCTGCCAGGTCATTTGACTGCCTTGGCAGGTGCAAGTCAGTCCTGCTGGACCCATAGGTGGCCTCATATTTGGAGGCTACAATGGGCCCAGCACAGCACTTACTCCCACCAACCAAGGCTGATCTAGCTGCTGCTGCCTCTGAATATGCAGCTTGTCACGATTAGAGGGCCATGATAGGCCCTGATGAGCCCTGCTAGGACGCTATTTCTTTAGGTGATCAACTAGCCACTAAGTGACACATTGACCACACTGAGCCTCATCATGGAAGGGCTATGGGTTCATCCTCACAGGGATAGACACTTCCTCCATGGGTAGCCTTGTTTTCCCCTGTTCTCAGACTCTCCGCCAGCACCACTATCCAGGAGCTGCTGACATTCCTGATCCACAGGTTTGGAATTACTGCCAGCACAGTGTC
>NW_012098632.1:58394-59121 GCF_000951045.1 Mandrillus leucophaeus | reverse complement strand
CTGGAACCGTCTCTCTTGGTCATGGTGGCTACTGTGACATTGTCCTTTCTTCCGTTTTCCTTTCTTCCTCTGTCTTGTTGCTGGGGATAACTTTGTCCCTGCTGGCATTATGTCCTGAAGAGCTGAGGATGACACATCCTGGCTGGCATCCTCCCTGGTCGGCCTTGGGTCACTGTCTAAGCGCTGCCCATGGCAGGAGGTTCTGAGAATGAGTGGCAGTGCCTCATGGAGCTGTCCCTGTGAGAGTGGCCCGCAGGTGTTTGTACCTGTGGCATTTTCACAACTCTTTCCAAGACTCAAGATATTCTTGAGTCTTGTGGGAGGAGACCAGGTCTGGGTCCTCACCTGTGTGCCCCATCTCTCATCTGGATGGCTATGGGGCTGACATTGTCGGAAATGAGAAACGCTGCCCCTTCACAAGGCACTAGCTAGTTTTTCTCTTCTGGAAGGTGGCAGCACAATGCCCAGGCTGAGATGGACACAGGAGTCAGCATCCTAAAGTAAAACATGTGATTCTAATAGAAATACCTGAGCTTTTCAATGTGAATGAACAGGATCTTTAACCCTCTGGCAACTGTGTGTTTCTCCTTGAGATGTGACAAAAAAAAAGGAGAGAGAGAGAGAGAGAGAGAAAGAAAGGAAGGAAGGAGAGAGAGAGAGAGAAAGAAAGAAAAAGAAAGAAAGAAAGAAAGAAAGAAAGAAAGAAAGGAAGGAAGGAAGGAAGGAA
>NW_012098632.1:55153-57016 GCF_000951045.1 Mandrillus leucophaeus | reverse complement strand
AGAAAGAAAGAAAGAAAGAAAGAAAGAAAGAAAGAAAGAAAGAAAGAAAGAAAGAAAGAAAGAAAAGAAAAGAAAAGAAAAGAAAGAGAGAGAGAAGCAGGAGAAGGTGTGGTGGCTGGGGTGTGGGGAGCTGGGACACTGGCCTTGTGAAGGTGAGTTGCCAGGTGCTTCTGGGGAGGCCACCACCATCCTGGGCTCTGGCAGGTTGGGGCACCACAGAGCCAGCCTTCCTGACAATGTCGTCTGTCCCAGTGACTCACCAGAAGCCACAGCGCCCAGATTAGTTTTATGTTGATAGAAAATTTTAAAGTGTTATGTTACATAATTTTACGCTTTTTGAGGAGGCAAATAAGTCTCTCTGGCTCAGCCGCTACTCACGGCATCTCTCTAATGTGCTTGAAGATGGTCAGATCTGTGGGGTTCACTCTCAGTGAAGACCTGCGCTTCCCTGCTGGGTCTATTTTCTGGTGTCTTTGCCTGTTGGTTGCCCCTGTGACTGGTGACCTCATGGCCTCTGGTGGAAGCCATGCTCTCTTGCTCATTGAGGGTTGGAAAACTGGAAAATTACGCTCGATGAGGATAGGCGGTAACATTGGTTCTGTGTGGCACTGTCATCACTCGCACTTGAAGGGGAAGCCGTGTTTCAGAAAGTACAAAATGTGGCCCCATCCCCCGCTTGGCTGCCAAGTGGCTGCCAGGCGGCCTAGTGGCAATGTGAGCCCGAGTGGACGACACTGTGATGCAGGACAGGGTGGATTCAAGGGCCCCTTCCCAGCTCAGGGATTGACTGCAGGGCTGGTGGTAACCAGGGCTGAGAGGAACCTGGAGACACGCTGGGGCGGGGCCGGGTGAGAGCCTGGAGAGAGCCTCCACCGGTCCTCACAGGGCCTGGGGGAGACATACTGAGGAGGGGGCACCTGCCCCTCCACTCTGCCTCACCATTGTCCCCCAGCCACACTGGCATCCCTGGTGTCCACCGGGCACTTTTCACGTGTCTCCTCTTCAACCTTCAGAATCTCTCCGTGAGGTCCGTGTTGGATTTGCATTTCCGGAGTTGAGGGAAGACTCTGAGCCTGGGAGACTCCATAGGGCGGAGTCCACACTCTATGACTGATGCCACAGTTGAGCCACAGCAGCTTGGACTTCGGACCCCAGAGTGCTCTGAGCTCCTAGGTGCTCTGGGCTGGCGGTGCCCTGTGCCAGTTGCACTGAGGCAGCCGTGTGCCTGCTGGTCCTACAGGATTCGCCACCTGAAACCAGAAGCAGGTCAGGATTTCCCAAATTGTCTCTAGCCCTGATGGGTGATATCTCCACTGTTTTAATAAGGCAATAATCGCAGCTACCGCTTCTGTGGTGGGTGCTGCCATGTGTCAGCATCTTTCTGGGTACTTGGCATATGTGAACACACAGATTTACAATGGAAGCTCATGAAGCACAGAGAGGTTAAGTGACTTGGTCAAGGTCACACAGCAGTAAGTAGTGGAGCTGGTATTTGAGCTGAGACAGTCTGCTCAAGGGCTCAGGCCCTCAGTGCTGGCACCAGGTCACATACAGTGAGATGACTGGAGGTGGGAAGAAGCTGGGGTGTGTTGGTTACATGGAGTACACATGGCCTTTGTAGTAAGCTGGAGCCCGTGGCCACCCAAAGGTGGATTTGTGCATGAGCCGAGGACAGGATTCGAATGTGCCAGATGAGGTGAGTAGGACATTATGCACCTGTGTCTTCAGCCTTGTCCTCCCCGTCTTTGTCATCTCCTGAGGATGGAGCATCTGTCATGTGCACACTGAGTGGCACCACTCCTGCTGGGTGAGTCGCTGCAGCTGTAGGTCCCCAGGGTCGTCGTGAGAGGCAGTCAGCACCTG
>NW_012098632.1:48488-50688 GCF_000951045.1 Mandrillus leucophaeus | reverse complement strand
TGAGATCCAGGAATGTCCACACTTGTAGAGGGTCCATGTCCAGCGGAATACAACTGAAGGATGGGCGGAGGGTAGAGTCTAGCTGTTTCCTTCAGCTGGGGGTGGCAGATGTGTGGGTCAGTCAGCTACCCACAAGGTGTATCATATTCCTAGGGCTGTCTTTCATTCCTCTGCTGAGAACTCCATCCTGCACAGACAAAAACCATATATTCACTGGTAAGCAGAATCCTTTTTAGAAATGCAAACATAACTTCCCTAACATTAAAGCCAAACATTCTTTCTCCCAGTGAATCATCTTACTTGGATAATCTCCTGACTTCCCCTGAAGTTAGCCCCAGAGTTGCATCTGAGCATTTGGATCCAAGACAGAAAGTCATTTTGGGGTTTGGACCTGGCTGATCTTAGACCGTGTTCTGAAAAGGAAGCTTTCTACTTGCAGAAGAGCAAGGGTGAGCTCTGAATAGGAGATGAAATCGTGAGGGGAAAAGACAGATGGGCAGATTCCCAAGCAAACTTGGAATATATTTGCCAGCCTCTTTTCAGTTGTGATAAAATACACATCAACACAAAATTTGCCATTGTAACCATTTAAGTGTACAATGCAGTAACATTTAGTAGGTGCACAACGTTATGCAGCCATCATCACTATCAAGTTCCAGAGCATTTTCACCACCCTAGAAGAAAACTCTGTACCTGTTAAGCAGTTACCTTCCACTCTCCCCTGCCACCAGCCCCTGGCACCATTAACCCAGTTTCTGTCTCTCTAGATTTACTTCTTCTGAATATTTTATTAAAATGGAATCATACAATATATGACCTTTTGTGACTGGCTTCTTTCATTTGACATGTTTTCAAGGTTCATCCAAGTTGTAGCATGTATCAGTCCATTATTCCTTTTATGGCAATATAATATTCCATTGCAGAATACATTACATGTTGTTTATCCATTCATCAGTTGATGGGCATTTTCTTTTAAATTAAATAGAGAAAACAAAAGAAGAGTTACAAATTACCACCCCCCAAAAAATCCTTGCTTTTCTATTTACCTATGAAGTTACTTTTAGTTGTGTACTTCTTTGTTTCATATGGCTTCAAGTTGCTATCTAATGTCCTTTTATTTCAGTGTGAAGCATTCCTTTTAGCATTAATTGTAGAATAGGTTTACCAGAGACAAGTGCCATCAGCTTTTATTTATCTGTGCATGTCTGAATTTCTCCATTATTTCTGACAGAGAGTTTTGCCAAATATGCAACTGTCAGTTGAGACAGGTTGTTTTTTTCTTTCTGAACTTTAAGTTTGTCATGCCAATGTCTTCTGAACTCCATAGTTTCTGAAGAAGATTTGGTGGTTAATCTCATGGAGGATCCTTGTACTTGATGAGTCCCTTCTCTTGTTGTTTTCAAGATACTCTGTTTGTCTTTGACTTTTGACAGTTTCATTATAATGTCTCTCAGTGTGGACATCTTTGAATTGCTGCTACTTTAAATGTTTCAGTGTGTTGGATATCCAGATTCATGTTTTTAATAAAATTTCTGAAGTTTGGGGTCATTTTTTCTTTAAATATTCTTTCTTCCCTCTTCTTCCTTCTCTCTTTTGGGGACTCCCAAAATGCATATACTTGATGTTGTCTCTCAGATCTCTTCTGTTCATTTTTCTTCATACTTTTTCCCTTCTGCTCCTCAAATGGGCAATTTCAATTGGCCTATGTTTGAGTTTCCTGATTCTTCATTCTGCAAACTAAAATCTGCTCTTGAAGCCCTCCAGTGAATTTTCCATTTTGCTTCCTGTACCTTTCAGCTCCAGATTTCCATTTGCTTCCTTTTCACAATTATTTATTGATTTCTGCTATTTAGTGAAACGTAGTTCTTCTGATTTTCTTTAGTTATTTGTCCATGGTTTCCTTTAGCTCTTTGACTATGTTTAAGACAGTTGATTCAAAGTCTTTGTCTAGTGAGTCAGTCCATTCTTCTTCAGGAACAATTTCTTTCCATTGTTTTTCCTGTGAATGAGTCACACTTTCGTACATGCATAACTCATGTTTTTTGAAGTTGAAAATTAAACATTTTCAATATTATGATGTGGTAACTGTGAAAATTACATTTTCTAAACTACTTTTGTATAGATTGTATTCTTTATTGTATGTGGTCACTGAAGTCTCATAGTTGTAGATGTGTGGCCTTATTTCTGAGTTCTCTATTCT
>NW_012098632.1:44989-48438 GCF_000951045.1 Mandrillus leucophaeus | reverse complement strand
CTGATTTTCTTTAGTTATTTGTCCATGGTTTCCTTTAGCTCTTTGACTATGTTTAAGACAGTTGATTCAAAGTCTTTGTCTAGTGAGTCAGTCCATTCTTCTTCAGGAACAATTTCTTTCCATTGTTTTTCCTGTGAATGAGTCACACTTTCGTACATGCATAACTCATGTTTTTTGAAGTTGAAAATTAAACATTTTCAATATTATGATGTGGTAACTGTGAAAATTACATTTTCTAAACTACTTTTGTATAGATTGTATTCTTTATTGTATGTGGTCACTGAAGTCTCATAGTTGTAGATGTGTGGCCTTATTTCTGAGTTCTCTATTCTATTCCATTGGTCTATGCATCTATTTTTGTACCAGTACCATGCTGTTTTGGTTACTGTAGCTTTGTAGTATAGTTTGAAGTCAAGTAGCATGATGCCTCCAGCTTTGTTCTTTTTGCTTAAGATTGTCTTGACCATAAAGCTCTTTTTGGTTCTATATGAATTTTAAAATCATTTCTTCTAATTCTGTGAAGAATACCAATTGTAGTTTAATGAGAATAGCATTGAATCTATAAATTATTTTGGGCAATATGACCATTTTCACGATATTGATTCTTTCTATCCATGAGCATGGAGTATTTTTCCATTTGTTTGTGTCCTCTCTGATTTACCTAAGCAGCAATTTGTAGTTCTCCTTGAAGAGATTCTTCAATTCCTTTGTGATCTGTATTCCTAGGCATCTTATTCTGTTTGTAGCAATTGTGAATAGAAGTTTATTCATGATTTGACTCTCTGCTTGTTGATTGTTGTATAGGAATGCTTGTGACTTCTGCACATTGATTTTGTATCCTGAGAGTTTACTGAAGTTGCTTATCAGCTTAAGAAGCTTTTCAGCTGAAACAATGGGATTTTCTAGATATAGGATCATGTGATTTGCAAACAAAGACAATTTGACTTCCTGTCTTCCTGTTTGAATATCCTTTCTTTCTCTTACCTGATTGCCCTGACCAGAACTTCCAATACTGTGTTGAGTAGGACTTGTGAGAAAGGGCATCCTTGTCTTGTGTTGGTGTTAAAAGGGAATGTTTTCAGCTTTTGCCCATTCAGTGTGATACTGGTTTTGAGTTTGTCACAGACGACTTTTATTATCTTGAGGTATGTTCCTTCAATACCTAGTTTGCTGAGAGTTTAAAAATATGGAATGCTTCATGAATTTGCATGTCACCCTTGTGCAGGGGCCATGCTGATCTTCTCTGTATCTTTCCAATTTTAATATATGTGCTGCCAAAGCGAGTACTGACCACAAGTTCTTAGAAGTGGAGATAAGTGAAGAACTGTGGGTGAGATGGAGTGTTGAATTTCATCTGCGGTAATTTCTGCATCTAACAAAATGTGATTATCTCTGTCTTTTATTCCTTAAATAAGTGATAAAAAGCATTACAGATTTAAAGTGTAAATATTCTTGTATCCTGGGGATGAGTAACCTGGGCAGGATATTTAATTTATTTATAGCTCATTGGTGGACACAGTCTAGTACTGTTTTTCTCAGTATTTTTACCTGTAATTGCTTCAAAGTGATTATCCTATCATGCTTTTCTCTTATGTATTCCCTAGCTGGCTTTAGAATCAATGTTATTTATACATAAACAATAATGAGTTTACTGGCTTTATGTTTCGTCATTCTCTTGAATATTATGTATAATTCAGTAACCTTCTTCAAAGTTTTGGTAGAACTTATCTGTAAAACAGTCTGGATATTCCTGAAGGGAAATAAAGTTTTACAACCGTTTTAACTTCTTTACTTGTAATAAGTTCTCCCCATTGACGTAATCTTGTTCATAGTCTCAAAATTATTTAAACCTCTACTGCATCTTTAGTGGCATTTTTATCTATCATAATGTTATTTTATTCTTAATTGCCGTTGCCTGTTTTATTTTTCTATCCAAAAAAAGGCAGCTGCTTTTGGTTAGCTGGGCCCTCAGCAGTGGCAGCTGCCAGGTCAGCCCTGGTGAGTGGCGACTCAATTGCTGTACCCATGCAGTGTCCATCACAGCCCCCACGGCCACTTTGTGCAGGGACTCCATGAGCAAGCCCTGTGCGGCTGAGTGGCATTGTCTGTCAAGCCATCTCACTCACCTGATTACAGGGAGCCCCAGTACCTTAAAGACCCTCTGGTAGGCATCCACACACAACCACTATTGGCATGCACTCGGCCTATAGCAAGAGGTCTATGCGTACCTCTCTCCTCTACCTCCCAATTTTCCAACTCTATTTTCCTCAAGTTCGTGACTGGCCAGCCAAGGCATGAGCCACTGCCTGTGACTCATTCATTCATGCACTACTGGGCATCATTTCACATCCCCCACCTCCCATGGGCTTGTTTGGGTTTGATTCCTAGTTCCTGGCTTGAGAGCCATTTCCAAAGCTCTTCTGGTGTCAGTTCCCAAGCCTACTGCTGTTGTTGTAGATTTTCCTCTTTATATGTATTTATTTCCTGGAATTAAAAACAATTGCACTAATTTTTTCAATTCAGCATTTCCAAGGATATGCAGTAGGAGTGATTCTTCTTAGTGTAGATAGAATTGCTTCAAAACACCAGCAATGTATATTTGAGGGAAGGACAGCATGCATGGAGAAAGGAGGACAACCCACAAGTGGGCAGTGGAGTTTCACAAAGTGAACACTTGGGTAAACAACACCCACATCAAAGTACACCAATCACAGCCTGCTGGAAGCACCTTTGGGTCCTCCTCAGTCATAAACCACCCTCCCCACCCTAGAGTAGCCACTCTTGATTTCTAACACAGATGAGTTCTGCCAGTTCCAGTTGAATGGCATTGTACAGTCACCATCATGCCCCTGGGTCTCATCATCTCGCTGTGTGTGGTCATAGCCTATTCACTCCCGTGGCTGTCCAATGCTCCACTTTATAAATAGCTCATATTTCTTGTCCCTTCACTTTGATAGACAATTGTGTTGTATCCAGATTTTAAAAGTCATGCTGCTATGAATAATATTTTCATATATTTTGGCACACACATAGAACCATTTCTACTGGTTGATAACTAAGAGTGCTATTGCTGGGTCATAGGTGAGTAGATGCTTGGCTTAGTCTCTGGTTAACAAATTTCTACTAGTAAACAAACAGTAGAGGAGCGTGAATCTCTTACTTAGAAATTATTCGAATAATAAATAAGGAAGGAATGAGAGACCGAGACTATAATAACTCTTTTGCAAACCATCATGAGTTAACGGATTTAACCATTGAACAGCAATGGCAATTAACAACACAATAAAACAAAAAACTAATGTCAGGTTCTTCCTCTTGATGGAAGAATACAATACAGCACCATCAAACAAGTACAAGCAACAAAGAAACCAAGCCTGAATATAAGCTAGCCTCCATAGCCAATTACCAATTTAGAGGCAATACAGATAATAAAAACACATATTAAACAA
>NW_012098632.1:37700-43979 GCF_000951045.1 Mandrillus leucophaeus | reverse complement strand
AGCTGACAACCAAGGAGTGGAGGATCAATACTCCAGCTTTCTCTACTTGTAATAAGTTCTCCCCATGGACAAAATCTTGTTCATAGTCTCAAAATTATTTAAACTGCTACTATATCTTTAGTAGCATATTTATCTATCATAATGTTATTTTATTCTTAATTACCATTCCATGTTTTATTTCTCCGTCCAAAATAAAACAGCTGCTTTTGATCGGCTGGGCCCTCAGCAGTGGCAGCTGCCAGGTCAGCCTTGGTGAGTGGCGACTCAATTGCTGTACCCATGCAGTGTCCATCGCAGCCCCCACGGCCACTTTGTGCAGGGACTCCATGAGCAAGCCCTGTGCGCTTCTCTTGCTTTACAGGAAACTTGACTCAGGCTGGTGTTCAGTGAAGAAATCCCAGGTGCATGGAAAGGAGAGGAGGGTCTCATGGCTGTGAGTGATCTGCAAAAGGAAGTGCATGGACCACCAGGTGGCGCAGCTGCGCTGCCCTTTCTCCCAGGAGGTGAATGCTCAGGGCGAGCTTTGAGGTGGAGAGAGAGATGTCATTTCTCATCCTGCAGGTTCAGAGTAAAAACCTTCCGGCCAATCTTGGCCGCGCGTTCTGGTGTAGCGAGCGGGCTCGGAGGTGCTCACCGCTGCTGTCATGGTTTGTTTGCTAAACTGCATCGTCGCTGTGTCCCAGAACACAGGCATTAGCAAGAACGGGGACCTGCCCTGGCCGCCGCTCAGGAATGATTTTAGGTATTTCCAGAGAATGACACAAACTCCAGGAGAAGGTAAACAGAATCTGGTGTTACGTGTAGGAAGATCTGGTTCTCCATTCCTGAGAAGAATCGACCTTTAAAGGATAGAATTAATTTAGTTCTCAGCAGAGAACTCAAGGAGCCTCCACAAGGAGCTCATTCTCTTGCCGGATGTCTGGATGATATCTTAAAACTTACTGAACAACCAGAATTAGCAAATAAAGTAGAGATGATTTGGATAGTTGGTGGCAGTTCTGTTTATAAGGAAGCCATGAATAACCCAGGCCATCTTAAACTATTTGTGACAAGGATCATGCGGGACTTTGAAAGTGACACAGTTTTTCCAGAAATTTTTTTGGAAAAATATAAACTTCTGCTAGAATACCCAGGTGTTCTCTCTGATGTCCAGGAGGAGAAAGAAATTAAGTTCAAATTTGAAGTATATGAGAAGAATGATTAATATGAAGGTGTTTTCTGGTTTAAGTTGTTTCCCCTCCCTCTGGAAAAAAATTATGTATTTTTACATGAGAAGAAAAAGACTTTTGTTGACTTTAGATCTATGAATAATTATTTCTAAGCAACATGTTTTTATCCCACACTAGTCTTGAATATATTAGATACCATTTATGAAACACTCTTGCTATAACTAAGTGCCTCCCAAGACCCCAACTGAGTCCCCGCACCTGCTACAGTGAGCTGCCATTCCACACCCATCGCACATGGCACTCTGGCCAGTCCTTGACATTGTCGCGCTTTTCAAATGTCGGTAGTATTTAGTAAAGATGAAGATGCACATACCCTCCAATTGAGCAGTTTCACTACTGGAAAATACTAAAATCTTCCTATGTGTATATCTAGAGGTTTGTAGGCAAATGTTGCAGCCCTGTTTGTAACAGTGAAAAATTGAAAGCAACCTGGAAGTCCAGTGATGAGAAAATTAATATATTTCGATCTTTTGGGGAACCCAAAGTAGGTTCCAAGACTGAAATTTCAGTGAAGACAGTATTTTCTAGGTCTTACCAGAAAGCATCAATTGAGGTATGGAGAAATGGAACTGAGAAGGTAAGAAAAGCAGTTTAAAGTCAGTGAGCAGGTTCTCATCGGTAACAAGCTCCATGCTGCTGAGATACAGGGAAACGGAGGGGAGAAAGCTGGAGTATTGATCCTCCACTCCTTGGTTGTCAGCTCCCTGTCCTGTGTGTGGGTGGAACGTGCTCCAGCTGCCCTATAGCAAGTCCCAGGTGTTTGCAGTAAGAAGCTGCTGACATGCATGGGAACTGTGAATGGCAAACACTTAAAGCAATTCCATGTTTAAGTATATAACCTCTTCATATTTTTTTTTTTTGGCAGAGTTTCACTCTTGTTACCCAGACGGAGTGCAATGCACGACCTCAGTTCACTGCAACCTCCGACTTCCCGGGTGCAAGCGATTCTCCTGCCTCAGGCTCCCAAGTAGCTGGGAATACAGGCGCGCACCACGACACCCAGCCAATTTTGTGGTTTTGGTGGAGACAAGTTTCACCATGTTGGTCAGGCTGGTCTCGAACTCCTGACCTCAAGTGATACGCCCACCTCGGTCTCCCCAAAGTGCTGGGATTACAGGCGTGAGCCACCGCACCTGGCAGATCTTTATTCTTTTTATGTAGTAAAAAGTATAAAGTCACACATGGTTTATTTGAAATATTTTATGATTTAAAAAAATACAGAAGCAGGAAAACCAATTCTAAGTTCAAGTGAGGGATCGTGGTAGTTTGAACCAGAAGGTTGCCTGTAGTAAGACACTGTGATTTAAGATATATTTTAAGGTTGGAAGTAGCAGGATATTCTGATGGAGTTTGACTTTGGTTTGGGGCCCACTGAGTGTGAGATGCCTTTGAGAAATGAAGGAAGAAGAGAGAGAATAAAAGAAAAACTGGCCAGGCACAGTGGCTCACGCCTGTAACACATTGGCTCAGCATTTTGGGAAGTAGAGACAGGCAGATCCCTTGAGACCAGCTTGGGCAACATAGTGAAGCCCCATCTCTCCAAAAAATACAAAAGTTGGCTGGGCATTGTGGCGCCCACCTGTAGTCCCATCTGCTCAGGGGCTGAGGTGGATGAACTGAGCCCGCGCGGTCACGGCTGCAGGGAGTTGTGATTGTGCCACTGCACTCCAGCCTGGGTGACAGAAGAGACCCTGTCTCAAAAAAGAAGCTGGAAACAATGGAAGCATGCCTTCAGAATTCTAGAAAGAAAGTGATTTTCAACGGATAAATCTATACTCAGCCAAATAATCAAGGGTGAAGGTAAAATCATACATTTTTAGGCAAGCAAAGACTCAGGGGTTACCTCCATGGACCCTTTCTTGGGAAGCTATTGGAGAAAATACTCCAGCAAAATGAAGGAGGAGACAAACCAGAGAATGACATGGATCCAGCAAATAGGATCCAACACAGGAAATATTCCAGCTATGGAGCTGGCTTAAAAAGAAAACAAAAAACAGTAAAAATATTAATAGATTAGCTGGGTGGAATGGCTCATGTCTGTAGTCCCAGCTACTCAGGAGGCTAAAAGCAAGAGGTTGGCTTGAGTCCAACATTTCCAGACCAGCCTGGCCACCATAGTGAGGTCCCTTCTCTTAAAAATAATAATACGATATTGCCAGATTTGGGGCATTTGGAAAGAAGTTCATTGAAGATAAAGCAAAAGTGAAAAAAACAAGGGGGAAGGGGATTAGGCAATCATTAATTCTAGGGCAGAAGGAAGTACCAGATAGGAAGTAAGAGCATATTACGCTGTTTTTCTCAACAATGAGCAATATGTACATAGTCATAGTGATGCAGTGACTGCTTAGCCCCTAACTCTGGTAACTACTTTGGGACAATATGGGAGGAAAAGTGAAGATAGTGATGGTGTAAGAGCTAAATCCTCATCTGTCATTCAAGAAATCACATAAAATGTATAAAATAATGAAGAAATGACGAAGTAGTTATGTGAGGAGAAAGAAGACATTGCTAAAAGAGTTAAAAGTCATTGCTTTGAAAGATTAGGAGGGACGAGGCAGGGAAATGTTAGGATGCATTATAAACAGAAGAGGCTTTAAAAAATTACATGTATTAATATATGCACCCACTTGAAAAACTGAAAAAATAATAATTTGGAAAAACCCATGAAGGCAGCTACCAGAAGGAAAAGCTGAGAGAATGAAAAGTGCTTGTCTCTGGAGAGAACAACTGGCAGGACTGTTGCTTTCATTTTAAGACTTTTAGAGCCATTTGATTTTATTTAAGCATTTTCATCTATTTCTTTAATAAAACAACTCTATCATAATAAAAAGTTACATTCATTCATAGAAAACAAACAAACAAACAAAAACCCTTCGTGCCCAGCCCATCTCATTCTCGGAGGGTGTGAGGGATGAGGGCAGAGGGAAGGGCTGGGGAAGCAGGAGGTGAGGACAAGGAGCAGGGGAAAGGATTCCAAAGCAGTGGAGGAGCCTAGCAGGGGGTTCTCTGCATTCGGTGTTTCTGTACTGGGCAGTGTGGTAGTTACACAACTATAAATAATTACCAAAATTCACCAAAAAGCGCAGCTAAAACTGATGAATTTTATTACACGTAAATGCCCTAAAAGCAAAAACAAAAAAAAAAAAAAAAAAAGGGGGGGGCGGAGAGGCAAAAATAAAGACTTTTTAGATCATCAAAACCATAAAATTCATATCCTAGGGATCCTGTACTATATGTAATTTGAAAGGAAGTTCTTCAGGGTGAAGGGAAATGGTACTAGATGGTGACCCAGATATACAGAAAGGAGCAATTAACAACAGGAATGATGCACACACACATGTCACATTCACACTCATTTTGTTAATTTCCTGAAGACATATGGCTGCACTGTATCATTGAGTTTATAATATAGGTTGACTTAATATATAAAACAGTAATAGCATAATGGTAGGTTAAATGAAACTACACTGTTACAAGTATCCTTTATTTTGCCGGATGTAGTTTAATAGAACCTGAACTTCACTGTGAGAAGTCAAGAAATTGGGTTTCCATTCTTACAACAATAAAAAACTAGTGTAAAGAAATATAGCTAAAAGCCACTAGGAGAATTAAAACTATAAACTAAAAACTGTTTATTTGACACATAAGAAAGTAGCAAAGGAGGAACAGAAACAAAAAGATATGAGACAAATTGAAAACATTTAGCAAAATTGTAGACCAAAATCCAACCATTGTAAGTGAAGAAATGACAGGACCTTGCTCACGTTAGCAGGACCGCTGAGCACTGTGGGGAGAACAGACATGGGCAGGAAGTGAGGGACAGTGTTAGTGCCACAATTCAGGAGTGACAGGGTGGCAGGGACTAAGGGGAGAGGAGGGTGTGAGGGATGAGAGGGGCAGAGAGAAGGGCTGGGGAAGCAGGAGGTGAGGAAAAGGAGAGAGGAAAGAATTCTAAAGCAGTGGAAGAGCCTAGCAGGGGGTTCTTTGCATTCCATATTCAATACATTTTGTTGGACTTCCTAAAAACGAATTGGCTCCTTATGATTAAAAAAAAAAAAGAGTTACAAAAACGCCAAGTGTCCAGATAAAATATGCCCGCTGCTTAGATGTGCAGAGCTCAGGAAAACAGACAGTGCTTGAACGTCGGTGAAGAGCATTGGGTCTGCATGCAGCACTCGGAACTTTGAGGTGATGACTACAGCCTCCGGGTTGCAAGAGACAGTAACAAACCCTGCTTCTTTGTATTCAAGAGATGTTCTGGACTCACACAGGGAAACTTGGGCTAAGGAATGAAGGTAATTTTAAATGCAACAAGCCAGAGTCACAGATCCATAGTCTGGGAAAGTAAAACTTAGGAGCTTTGTAATGCTGTTTTGACACAGGTCTTTTACAAATTGGAATTCTAATCATTCAGGGATTACCAACATCGTGCTACCTACTGTATTAATAAACAAAAAGGAAACTGGTCTCTATGAGAATCTCTGTGTGGTGCCTTCAGACAAAACTTCACCAGGTTTAGAGAGAAAACCCCTGTCTCTCCACCTCCATTCCCAGGGCGAGCTCACTCCGGCATGAAGTTCCCCGTGGTCAGTTTCCCTGTACAAAGGTCCAAGGGGAGAGGTAGGAGTGGGAGGCAGGGAGTCCAGTTCAGGGTCAGGGATTCCAGGACGAGCAGTGAAGGGGAAGGGGCTGGGCGCGGCCTGGGGGGTCTCTCCCTGGTTTCCACAGACAGATCCTTGTCCAGGACTCAGGCAGACAGTGTGACAAAGAGGCTTGGTGTAGGAGAAGAGGGATTAGGACGAAGTCCCAGGTCCCGGGCGTGGCCCTCAGGGTCTCGGGCCTTGTCCGCCTTGGGGAGGCGCAGAGTTGGAGATTCCCCACTCCCCTAATTTCACTTCTTCTCCCAACCTGTGTCGGGTCCTTCCTCCAGGATACTCGTGACGCGTCCCAGGTCCCACTCTCATTGGGTGTCGGATGTCTAGAGAAGCCAATCAGCGTCGCCGCGGTCTCAGCTCTAAAGTCTCCACGTACCCACCCGGACTCAGAGTCT
>NW_012098632.1:34176-36429 GCF_000951045.1 Mandrillus leucophaeus | reverse complement strand
GCCTACGACGGCAAGGATTACATCGCCCTGAACGAGGACCTGCGCTCCTGGACCGCCGCGGACATGGCGGCTCAGAACACCCAGCGCAAGTGGGAGGCGGCCCGTGCGGCGGAGCTGCAGAGAGCCTACCTGGAGGGCCGGTGCCTGGAGTGGCTCCGCAGATACCTGGAGAACGGGAAGGAGACGCTGCAGCGCGCGGGTACCAGGGGCAGTGGGGAGCCTTCCCCATCACCTCTAGATCTCCCGGGATGGCCTCCCATGAGGAGTGGAGGAAAATGGCATCAGCGCTAGAATGTCGCCCTCCCTTGAATGGAGAATGGCATGAGTTTCCCTGATTTCCTCTGAGGGCCCCCTCTGCTCTCTAGGACAATTAAGGGATGACGTCTCTGAGGACATGGAGGAGAAGACAGTCCCTAGAATACTGATCAGGGGTCTCCTTTGAACCCTGCATCAGCCTTGGGCACCGTGAATTTTTCTGTTAGGCCTTGTTCTCTGCCTCACACTCAATGTGTTTGAAGGTCTGATTCCAGCTTTTCTGAGTCCCTCGGCCGCCACTCAGGTCAGGACCAGAAGTCCCTGTTCCTCCCTCAGAGTCTAGAACTCTCCAAGGAATAGGAGATTATCCCAGATGCCTGTGTCCGGGCTGGTGTCTGGCTTCTGTGCTCCCTTCCTCACCCCAGGTGTCCTGTTCATTCTCAGGGTGGTCACATGGGTGCTGCTGTAGTGTCCCATGAGAGATGGAAACCGCCTGAATTTTGTCACTCTTCCCATCAGATCCCCCAAAGACACACGTGACTCACCACCCTGTCTCTGACCATGAGGCCACCCTGAGGTGCTGGGCCCTGGGCTTCTACCCTGCGGAGATCACACTGACCTGGCAGCGGGATGGGGAGGAGCAAACTCAGGACACCGAGCTTGTGGAGACCAGGCCAGGAGGAGATGGAACCTTCCAGAAGTGGGGAGCTGTGGTGGTGCCTTCTGGAGAAGAGCAGAGATACACGTGCCATGTGCAGCATGAGGGGCTGCCGGAGCCCCTCACCCTGAGATGGGGTAAGGAGGGGGATGAGGGGTCATGTCTCTTCTCAGGGAAAGCAGGAGCCCTTCTGGAGCCCTTCAGCAGGGTCAGGGCCCCTCACCTTCCCCTCCTTTCCCAGAGCCATCTTCCCAGTCCACCATCCCCATCGTGGGCATCGTTGCTGGCCTGGCTGTCCTAGCAGTTATGGTCACTGGAGCTGTGGTCGCTGCTGTGATGTGGAGGAGGAGGACCTCAGGTAGGGAAGGGGTGAGAAGTGGGGTCTGGGTTTTCTTGTCCCTCTGGGGGTTTCAAGCACCAGGTAGAAGTGTTCCCTGCCTCATTCCTGGGAAGCAGCATCCACACAGGGGCTAACCCAGCCTGGGACCCTGTGTGCCAGCACTTACTCTTTGTATAGCACATGCGATAATGAAGGACGGATGTATCACCTTGATGATTATGGTATTGGGGTCCTGATTCCAGCATTCAGGAGGCAGGGTAAGGTCCCTGCTAAGGACAAACCTTAGGAGGACAGTTTGCCCAAGACACACAGCTGCTTTCCTCCTGTTTCCTGATCCTGCCCTGGGTCTGCAGTCATAGTTCTGGAAATTTCTCTTGGGTCCAAGACTAGGAGGTTCCGCTAAGATCTTATGGCCCTGCATCCTCCCAGTCCGCTACAGGGTATTTTCTTCCCACAGGTGGAAGAGGAGGGAGCTACTTTCAGGCTGCGTGTAAGTGGTGGGGGTGGGAGTGTGGAGGAGCTCACCGACCTCATACTTCCTCCTGTCCCATGTCTCCTGCGGGCTCTGACCATGTCCTGTTTTTGTTCTACCCCAGCCAGCGACAGTGCCCAGGGCTCTGATGTGTCTCTCACGGCTTGAAAAGGTGAGATTCTTGGGATCTAGAGTGGGGGGCGGGGGACAGAGGGGAAAGGCCTGTGTAATGGAGATTCTTTGATTGTGACATTTCAAGTGTGTGGTGGGCTGTTCAGAGTGTCATCACTTACCATGACGGACTTGAATTTGTCCATGACTGTTGTTTTCTGTAGCCTGAGACAACTGTCTTGTGTGGGGCTGAGATGCAAGATTTCTTCACGCCTCTCCTTTTGTGACTTCAGGAGACTCTGGCATCTCTTTCTGCAAAGGCATCTGAATGTGTCTGTGTCCCTGTTAGCATAATGTGAGGAGGTGGAGGGACAGCCCACCCCCGTGTCCACCGTGACCCCTGTTCCCATGCTGACC
>NW_012098632.1:31162-32965 GCF_000951045.1 Mandrillus leucophaeus | reverse complement strand
GACTCCGTCTCAAAAAAAAAAAAAAAAGGAAAAAAACAAAAAAATACCAGAAAATAAGAATCCGAATATAAATTTGTTTTCTCAAATATTTGCTATGAGAGGTTGATGGATTAATTAAATAGGTCAATTCCCAGAATTTGAGAGAGCAAATAAAGACCTGAGAACCTTCCAGAATCTGGATGTTCACTGTGCTGCGTCTATTGCAGGTGGGGGTGGAGAAGGATGTGAGGAGCCGAGTGTGGACTGGGCCTGTGCCTAGTTGCTGTTCAGTTCTTCATGTGCTTTATGTGGTCAGTCCTTAGCTGGGTCACCTTCACTGCCCCATCGTCTTTGTCCCATCAGTGGAAACTTGTCCAGTGGGAGCTGTGACCACAGAGGCTCAGATATCGCCCAGGGCGGCCCCTGCACACGGGGGTCTCTGTGCATTCTGAGACACATGTTCAGAGCCATTCACCTCCTGCCCTGCTTCTAGAGCTTCTGTTCTGCTTTGCTCTCCTGCCCTCTCTCCCTGCCCTGGTTCTAGTGATCTTGGTGCTGAATCCAATCCCAAATCATGAATCTATAAAGCAGAGTCTAATTTAGACTTATATTTGCCTGTGAAATTGGACCCATCATCAAGGACTGTTCTTTCCTGAAGAGAGAACCTGGTTGTGAGTTGCAACGTGCTGGGGGGCGGGGGCGTTGCTGTGGAAAGAGGGATGGGGGAGGGAGGACAGACAAGCAGCACTGCTGAGAAAAACATAGGCGGCCTCTATCTCAGTGTGAGGGGACCTTGTGCCGAAGCTGCCACAAAACAGCATTTGGCCTGAGGCTATGTTAATAAAGATATTGCCTTTAGAATAGGGAGGTGCTCTACAGTGATCATTCATTCAACTGACCTTTGTCATTGGCCAGACATAGGACAGAATGGTTCTGATCTGGGGAACACCATTGAAGTAAAATCAGAAAAATCTCTGGCCTTTTGTAGCACATGTTCCAGTGGAAAGAGGCAGATGATAAATACACTATAACTATTACCAGAGTAAGGAAGGAAAGTGCTAGAAGGTGGTAAGTGCTGTGAGGCAGGTGATCCAGGATGTGGGCAGTGGGGACAGGGAAGGTGGCTATTGTGCTGGGTGGCCAGTGTGTGCCTTGTTGCAAAGGTGAGTTGAGGAAGGATTTGAGGGACATGAGGATGTCTGGGGAAGTTCTTTCCAGGCAGAGGAACCTCCAGTCCAAATGCACTATAGCAGGAAGGCGTCTGTGTTCCCAGAAGAACAAGGAGGCCAGGAGAGCTGGACAGAGAGAAACTGAGGTGATGTCAGAGGTGTGGCCGGAGCAGGTGGGCTTGAGGGGAATGGGGTTGGATCTGACCTTTGCTCTGAGTGGGATGAAGAGTCAGAGGACAGTTTTGAGCAGAAGAGGGCCATGATATAACTTCTCTTTTAAAAGGATCTCTGACTGCTGTGCTGAGAACAGAATTGAGAGGTGAGGGGCAAGGGAGGCAGAAGGGAAAACAGTAGAAAGCGAGTACAGTATTCCAGGCTGGAGATGTCGGTGACCTCGACTAGGGCGTGAGAAGGGGAAAGAGTGGGACGTGAGGGGATTCTGGATGCATTTGAAGATGAACTCACAGCATTTGTCAATGGATTGTATGTGTGATGTGAGAAAGACAAATCAAGGACACCCATAGTTGTAAAATGAGTGAGTAGAAGGAAGAGTGCAGCTGCTGTCAGTGGAGATGGGGAGACTCTGGCAGGAGCATACTGAGGAGGGGGCATCACAGGCACTCAGTGGAGGAGATGTCTACTAGGAATGCAGGTG
>NW_012098632.1:27559-29438 GCF_000951045.1 Mandrillus leucophaeus | reverse complement strand
GGAATTCCCTTTTGGGTGCCCCTCTCTCTCACAAGAAGAGAGCTGTTCCCCTTTGTCTTTCTTTTGCCTATTCAACCCTTTGCGCCTAAACTCACTTCTCGTGTGTCAGTGTCCTTAATCTTCTTGGCGTGAGATGACAAACCCTTAGTATTTACCTGAGACAACGACACCTCTTCAGCAGGTGGTCATCGGACTGGTGGAGCTTAAGACTCATGTCCATGATCAACTGCAGGGGTGACTGGAATGTTGTCCTCATCCAGGGATGGAGGTGGTGTCTGTCTCCTCTCAATATTTTACATGTTGTAAACCAAAAATAAAAATCAAAACCACTCCCTCCCAGTCATTTTAATGGACACCCTCAGCCAGTGTGTTCAAAAGTTAACCTGAAAGACTGACTCAAGCCATCATGGAAAGCAGGTGTTGAACATGCCTCATTATGCCCTCTTCCCTTTTGGAATTCAGGAAAAGCTGACCAGGATTTACCATCAACAGAGACCTTAAGTCTGATCAGAAACATTTACAATCTACTCTCTCTGAAGCCTGGTACCTGGAGGCTTGATCTGCATCAGAAAATTTGGGACTCCACAACCTCTTATCATAACCCAGACGTTCCTTTCTATTGATAGTAACTCAACCAATTACCAATCAGAAAAATTAAAAATCTACTTATAACCCAGAAGCACTACCCCGCAACCCTTGCTTGCTTCAAATTGTTCCAATGTTTTGGACCGAACCAATGTATAGCTTAAATGTATTTGATTGATGTCACATATCTTCCTAAAATGTATAAAACCAATCTGTGCCACAACCACGTTGAGCACATGTTCTCCTGAGGACTGTGTCATGGTCTGTGGTCCCTCATTTTTGGCTCAGAATAAATCTCTTCAAATATGTCACCGAGTTTGACTCTTTTCACCGACAGTGTGGAATTCTGGTGCAGTAAGAGGGTTCAAGTGCTGGAGTGTGAGGGGTGGCGAAAAGTGACAAATTTTAATTCTTGGAGCAGTGATCCAGGATGAGGACTTTATCTACTACCTGGTAGGCACGTAGAGTGTTTGAATGAACCAGTGACTAATAAATAACATATTTCCACCCATTCCCTTGAGGATAGATTATTACATCTAGTTTTTGTCTATCCCAGTTCATACTCTAGATTATTGGAGTGGCATTCTGTGATAGTGAAATGATTATTCAAACAGCTTCCCTTGGCTTTGTCTCTTACTAGGAGTAAAACACCCAGGTTTGTAAGATCTCCGAGAATCTGGGTCCACACCGATGTTTTATATTAATATCTATATTTTCTTCTGTGTGGAAATATTTCTGGGGAGAGAATTTCTAACATTTACTGGTTTTTATGTGACAGCCTCAAAGGCCTAAAAAATCCTAACTTCTAGGTTAGAGGTAGGGCCACTCCACGTCTGGACAATGAACAGCTGGTAGTAACCTGTGTTTAATAGATTAGGGACATGAAATAAATGCTTACATTTTGTCTATCTTTTCCTCTGGGACCAAAAAGATAGAGGTGTACTTGCTTACTCTTACTCTAAGTTTCTCTCTGTGGGATGGTGATGGGGTTTTCCTCCAACCAAATAACTTTCTGATTCTCTAACAGTAGCTGGGAGTCCTACAATTCGACTCAATTCTGATACTAACTACCTGGAGTTCACCAGGTAGACCCTAACTACCAGGGCTCCCCAGGTTTAAGGGCTCAGTCCCATAAGACTGTCCTCACTTCAGATGGAAGTCACAAGTATCGGGTACCAGGTCACCTGCACTTCTGTCTATCACGGCTGCAAAGTCAGGGGTCTCTCACCTCCCAAGGACTGATAATTCTTAAACTAACTCAAAGGACTCAGGAAGTTGCTTTAGCCATGTAAAG
>NW_012098632.1:21296-25796 GCF_000951045.1 Mandrillus leucophaeus | reverse complement strand
CAAAGGTCCCATTTCTTAAAAATGTTGCATTCGGGATGAAATATCCAACACATGGTTTTTTGGGGAAACATTCAAACCATAGCACTTATAAAGGATACAAATGGGCAGCCAGATGAAGAGGTGCACAGGGTGAGGTCTGGAAGGGATCTGAGCACAGGAGCCTCTGTCCCCGTGGAGATGGAGTTCACCACCCTCCCAGCACATGGACAGAGGGATGTGCTCACCAGTTGGGAAGCTCTCCGAAACCCAATCTCTAGAGGTTTCTATGTAAATTTCATTGTGTAGGCAAGATTAATTAAATCACCAGCCATTGTGTGACTGAACTCAACCTCGAGCCCCTCTTTCCTTCCTACACTTAAGGGATGGGGCTAAAAGTTCTAATTCTCCAATCACAGCTTCGTGTTTCTGGCAACCAGCCCCCATGCTGAAGCTATCTAGGAGCACCTCACCCCATAGTCAACTCATTGCCCTACTGAAGTCATGTTTATCACTGAGGAGATTGCAAATGTTTTCGAACCTGGTTTTCAGGAAACAGGGACAAAGACCAAATATTTTTATTGGAACACAGATCACACCCTGGTTTTCACCACATTATCTCTTTTTATAATATTTATTATTTTATTTTAGAGATAATCTCTTGCTCTGTTGCCCAGGGTAGAATGCAGAGGCACAATCACAGCTCACTGTAACCTCAAATTCCTGGACTCAAGTGATCCTTCTGCCTCGGCCTCCTGAGTAGATAGCATTACAGGTGCACACCACCATGTCCAACTAATTTTTAAATATTTTGTAGGAATGGGTCTCACTATTTTGCAGAGGCTGGTCTCAAATCCTGACCTTAAACGATGTTCCTACCATTGCTTCCCAAACTCATGGAATTACAAGCGTGAGCCACTGTGCCTGGCCAATCACAGATCTCCTACACCAGAAGAATCATAACAGTGAAAAGATCCTGGTACATTGCCAGAATCCTCTTTGGTCATTAACAATTATCCCAGTGCAGTCCAAAAATAGGAATAGTCTCAGCAACACACGGCTGCACCCTTTCAGGCATCTGGTGAAATCGAGCTAAGAGACAATATCATCTCTTGTTTATACCTCTTTCGAGTAGTTCATGTAACATTGGATTTTCCTCATTACATAACCCATTTATTCATTCATTTACCCTCAGCTACTATTTCTCCTTCTCTTCATTTATACTAAACATTTATAATTTCGGAAGGAACACTAGGCTCTGCTGCTATACTGGCTTAGACTGTAGGGACCAATACTGTTCTAGCAAGTGTCTCCCGTCATCCATTCCAGTTCATAGAGGGGAGAGTTATGCAGGTAGAGAACTGGGTGGCTATCTGACCCCAAGCAATACAGCTGCATTCAGTGTTAGCCCCAACTTTGCCAGGTGCAGTGAAGGCACAACCTACTTCTCCAGGCCCTTAGGAATTATTACATAAAGGACATAAAATATTTTTACAGTTTCTTGCTTAGGAATAATTCCTGTTTCTGGACTCTATTTTCATCCCTAGTCCTGGGACCACTGCATTAGGGATGAGAAATGCAAGTTGAGGTGAATTACAGTCATTATTCCAGTGTCCTCCCACCATGGGAAGGAATATATGTAGATCACACCAGCACCTTCCACTGATCCACCAGGAAAAGAGAGGATACTCTCATGTCAAGTGTGAGCACCCTCATGGAGGTGTATAAGCCCACCCTTCGTGCTTGTTTCCCCACTCTTGCTTTATACACCCAATGTTTCAATTGGCTATTGTAATTCTCTATAGAACTCTTCCTTTGAGGAGGGTATCACTCTGACCATTGTTGGACATTTTGAGCCCGTGCATTTTCCGGTGTAAAGAAATGTGACTCAGTGGGCCACATGATTGCAGTACCCCCCATTCAAGTTCTTTGTAGTACTCTGAGTATTTGCATCTGAGATAAAGCAGGAACCTCTCTTAGAAGCCTGCCAGGGCCTCCCAACCTGGAAATAAAGAAAAACCTTCAGTTCCTTCAAGAGAAACTCCAGGCACCTAGCCAGCCCTAAAAAGGAAGTGAGTGACCTTATAAACAAGAAGGTAATGATAGCTTAAAACAATAGCCTAGGAAGTTAGGTCACAAGATGTTTGATTCTCAACAGAAACTAAAAATAACATCTTAACATATGTCCCTGAGTTGTTTTTCAGAAACATAGATTCCCACCTAATAGATCCACTGACAGGGAGACCTTATAAAGGGGAAACTGAGGACTGAACTCTGACCACCGTTCTTTGTTCTAAATTTCTTCCTGAGGAGACTGGAGAGAGTCAAGGCCACAGGCCAGGCCTGAACATTCCTCTCTACTCCCCCAAACTGTGTAAGGAAGCTTTGCTTCCTTATCTATCCCAAATCAGAGAATCTTTAAATCTACCTAAGACCTGTAAGCTCCCTCATCAGGATTTTCCACCTTTTAAGGTCGAAGCAGTGTATCACTTCTATGCATTGATTTATGATGTTGCCTGTAACTCCGCTTTCCTGAAATTTGCCCCTGCCTTTAAAAATCCTTGCTTGTGAGTCATCAAAAAGGTTGGGACTTAACCATCAGCTGCCCGATTCTCGTTGTTTGGCGCCTTGCACATAAATGCCCTCCTTTCTCCCACTACAGTCTCAGTGTGGATGTTTGTTTTTACTGCCCCAGGTGAGTGGACCCCAGTTTAGTTTGGTAACACACCTACCACCAGCTGAACAAAGCCCTCTCCAGGGTGAGAATCTATTCCTGCCAAGACCCATTTGCTGCTTCCTGGGGATAATAGTATCAGTCTAACTTGCCAGCTATGTAGTTTCAAGGCCTTCCCATAAAAGAATCTGCCAGATAGCCATATGCTATCTTTCTTTTTTTTGTTAAAGAAAGCCCTTCTTGTGTGTATTTTGTGCCTGTGATGTGTGGAATGCAAGAGGAATATGTCTTGATTCCACCTATCTCTGCATTGCTAAGGCCCCAATGTCTGCTTATTTCATGGACTCAGGTGATCACCACAAGCAAACGTGGATTTTTTGTTGTTGTTGCTTTTGAGATGTGGTCTTGATATGTTTCCCTGGCTGGCCTCAAATGTTGCTCAGGCTAAAATCTAACTCCTGGACTCAAGATATCATTCTGCCTCAGCCACTCTCATAGCTGGAATTTCAGGTGCACCTGGCAAATACTTGGAGACAAATTCTTGTTGATTTCAATCACCTTCCAAACCTGGAAGGGAGTTATTCTGAGGGGCCCTGAACAGCAGTGAGGGGACGGTGCTAAATGATTCATGAGAAACTGACCTCATGGTCCAACCACCTCCCCCCCTCCAGGCCCCACCTATAATGCTGGGGATCACATTTCAACATGGGATCTGCAAAAGAACAGTGTCCAATCTATATCAGGAATCAACAGATCTTACATTAATGAACCCCTCAAATTACCATAGTGATTTCCACAGGACTTGCCTCATATGGGCATTCTTTTCATAGGTAACTTTCCCATTGCTCTCCTGATTAATTATACGGTCAGGCCATTAATCACTCCCTGTAAGTCAGTAAAAATTAAAACATAGGAGCTTTATCATTGTTCAATTCTTCCACCACTGCTAAGAAAACACTATGCGATTAAGTCCACAAGAGCTCTTTTGTTTTTACCTTCTTTGATCAAACAGGTGGACTTCCAAACAGGATGTTGTCCATTCATCTTGCAAACGCTGGACACAAACCAACCAGCTGTTTGTGGGTCAGGTGACGGATACTGCAATTCAAATCCCAGCACTGTCTGCTGCAGAGTTCCATCTTCCTCGAGGAAGGTCAGTGTTTTGTTTAATTTACACTTTCAATGAATTGAATGAAGCCCACCCACATGATAGAAATCAATCTACTTTATTCAAAGTCTAGCTATTTATATGTTAATCTCATCCAACAAACATCCTGACAAATCATCCAGAATAACGCGTGACCACCTATCTAGGCACCATGCTTTAGTCAAGATGACCAATATTTTTTTTCATCATTATACTTCAAGTTCTAGGGTACATGTGCACAATGTGCAGGTTTGTTACGTATGTATACATGTGTCATGTTGGTGTGCTGCACCCGTTAACTCGTCATTTACATTAGGTATGTCTCCTAATGGTATCCCTCCCCACTGCCCCCACCTCATAACAGGCCCCAGTGTGTTATGTTCCCCACCCTGTGTCCAAGTGTTCTCATTGTTCAATTCCCACCTATGAGTGAGAACATGCGGTGTTTGATTTTCTGTCCTTGCAATAGTTTGCTCAGAATGATGATTTCCAGCTTCATCCATGTCCCTACAAAGGACATTTGGGTTTCTTCCAAGTCGTTGGTATTGTGAATACTGCCACAATAAACATACATGTGCATGTGTCTTTATAGCAACATGATTTATAATCCTTTGGGTATATATCCAGTAATGGGATCACTGTGTCAAATGGTATTTCTAGTTCTAGATCCTTGAGGAATCGCCACACTGTCTTCCACAATGGT
>NW_012098632.1:16012-21246 GCF_000951045.1 Mandrillus leucophaeus | reverse complement strand
TGGGTATATATCCAGTAATGGGATCACTGTGTCAAATGGTATTTCTAGTTCTAGATCCTTGAGGAATCGCCACACTGTCTTCCACAATGGTTGAACTAGCAGAAAACTGCTTAAGGTCATTCTTAAACCACAAACAATAGCATGAGTGATCTGTGCCTTAAGGACATGCTCCTGCTGCAGATAACTAGCCAAACACATCCCTTTATTATGGCCCATCCCTTTGATTCCCATAAGGAATACTTTTAGTTAATTTATAATCTATAGAAACAATGCTTATCACTGGCTTGAGTTAATAAATATGTGGGTAAATCTCTGTTCGAGGCTGTCTGTTCTGAAGGCTGTAACACTCCTGATTTCCCACTTCACACCTCTGTATTTCTGTGTGCATGACTTTAATTCCTCTAGCACCACTGGGTTAGGGTCTCCCTGACAGAGCTGGTCTCGGCACAAAGCCTCACATATTAATAAAAATATGGAATGTAAACAGATTAAATTCTCCACTTATAAGATTTAGAATGGCTGAATGGGTAGAAAACATGATCTAAGTATATTCTGCTTACAAAAAAACTTAACCGGTAATACCACCTCATGACAATCCATAGACACAGAAGGTAAAAGAATGCCAAGAGGATATCTATGTAAATGGAAACCAAAAGTGAGCAGGAGTAGCTATACTTATAGCAGAGAAAATAAACTGTAAGTCAAGAACAATTTTTTTAAGAAATAAGAGAGGTCATCACATAATCATAAAGAGATCCATCCAAGAAGAGAATAGAACAACTCTAAATACATATTCACTAAACACTGGAGCACCTAGATTCATAAAACAAATATTACTATATCTAACAAGAGAGATAGACTCCAACACAATAAGAGAAAGGGGACTTCAACATCCCAGCCTCAGCATGAGACAGATCATCTACACAGAAAATCAAGAAAGAAACATTGAATTTAAACTGAATTTTACACCAAATAAAGCGAACAGATATTTACAGAGCATTCTATCTAACACTACAGAATATATACTCTTTTCATGAAACATGGAACATTTTCTAGGAGAGAGCCTTTGTTAAACCACAAAATAAGTCTCAACAAATTTTCAAAAATTGAAATCATATTAAATATCTTCTCTGGCCACAATGGAATAAAACTAGAACTACACACCAGGAGAAATGTTGGCAACTAGACCAATACCTGAAAATCAAACAACGTACTCCTGAATAACCATTGAGTAAACAGAGAAATTAAGACGTAAATCAAAAAGTTTCTTGAAACAAATGAAAATGGAAACACAACATACCAAAACTTGTGGGATACAGCTAAACAGGGCTATAAGGGAGATTTATAGCAATAAATACCTATCTAAGAAAAGTGGAAACATTACAAATTAACAATATAACAATGAACCTTAAGGAACTAGAAAAACAAGAAAAAAACTCATCCAAAATTAGCAGAAAAGAAATAATAAAGATCATAGTAGAACTAAATAAAAGCTTTTAAAAACCATGTAAATGATCAACAAAGTCCAAAATCAAAAGTTTGATCTTCAAAAACATAAAGAAAATTGACAGACCGCTAGCTAAACAAACCTAGAAAAAAAAGAGAGAAAATTTGTTAAGAATAAAAGTTCCTCTTCAAAGTTTTCCTTTTTGGTTTAGAATGGTAAGTGTTAAGAAGATAGTTCCTCTTAAAAGCTTTCTTTAAGTTTCCCTCACTCTTCATACTAACAAATCTTCTATTTTACTAATGACTCCTTATTGTGCCCCCAAGTAGTTGTTACATACAGTAAAGAAATATTCCATGTTCTTGTACTTGAATCAAGGCCTAACTCCTTTGTTCCCTAGTCTGCCTGGATCTGCCTGGACATGACCAGACATGTCCCAGCTTGCAGCCTATGCTCTTTCTTTATTTGGAAATGTTATTGTCTTCCTGGTTTCCCATAAACAACCCCCTCCTTTCCTTTGCTCCCCATTGGGCCTTTACCTTATTTGGGAAAGTTTAAGTTTTTAGCCAACTGGGATCAGCTTAGATTGTGTGGTCCAGCTCCAGCCAATGGAGACAGGACACAATAGTAGAAACAACTTGCGTTAGGAATAAAAACCCCTGCTTTCCTTTGTTCTGGGTGTTCTCATGGCAATCAGGCTTATGGGTAGCACCCTTCTGCAGAAGTAACAATTGCCTTGCTGAGAAATCTTTTGTTCAAGTGTTTGTTTTCTTTGTGACTCCAAGCTTTATTTCTAACAATTTTCTGGTGGCTCATCCAGGATTCCCATTCTCCTTTGGTAAGGGGTCTTTGGTCACCCCATCTAGGAGAAGTGCACCCCACTGCTCCACTACAGTGGCCCCAGGGACAGGGGATTGGGACTACCCATAGTGACAAATAAATCCAGGCTCTCAGCAATGTGGAAGGAGAAGGCCTGCAAGTACCATGACGAACAGGTAACTCTGTGCACAGACCAAGGTAAAAAAAAAAAGGTTGCAAGGACAACAGTATTTCCTTGGTGGTCAAGATATTCTGGAGGTTAAAGGGCATGAAAAGCAACAAGCACTACTGTACTGCAGAGTGAGTGAGTCCAATCTGTGGTTCCGTGGGCACCTCTTACGGCTTATGGTGGCCCTCTTGTAGGGATCCTGATCTTGGGGTTTATACAGTCCTGCTGATGCTAAGGGGAGCCTAATTTCCTCTGGGAAAGCAATCAGAGTGGACGAAGCAAAAGCAGAAGAGTGCAAGGAACCTCCAGGGTAGGGATTAAACCTCCAAGGAAGGATAGGTGAGACTGTCTCTAGTTCGAGGGACTAAGCCTAACCAGTATTCAACATGGGAAATACCCTGAGTGAAATAGAAGGTAAAAAGGAAAAGGCAGACAGTGAAATCACCTCTGATAGTCCTTTAGGACTCATGGTAAAATATTGGAAGCATACGAGAGGACTAAATGTAAGAAAAAGCAACAGATGATAAAGTATATTGTTTCATTTGGACCAAGGAACCTATTCTAAAGCCTTCAGTTTTCTGGCCAAAATTCGGGTCAAATGAGGATTGAACTTGCCAGCTTTTAATAGAATATGTAAATGATAAGAGTCCTGTTTCCCAGGAGAAAATACATTATGTCCTGTGTTAGCAGCAAGGGCCCATCCTCCTTTGTCATCTAAAAACTAAAGGAGACAAGCCAGAAACTACTTCTCATTAAATTAATACCCCTTACTCCAAGAACCCCACCAACACGTGGGACCCCTTAGACCATCTTCCCACACCAAACCTTCTTCCCCCGACCCCGTAGACCAACATCCCCCACCTCCCCCGCCAGTACATATAACAGTCCCAGACCCTTCCCCTACTCAGTTTTTTTTTTCCCTCTTTATAACTCTGATTCTTGGGGTCATCCCCAGCTTGAATGCCTTCCCTCAGGAAGACTTCAACGTGAGTTAGAACACTGTAAAAAGGATATCTAAAACTTCCCTTTTCCCCCTTCCTTTAGGGGTTCGGCTACAAACCTCTTCCCATTGAGGGAAATGAGTCTAGGAGGAGGGGTCATTGGCTTTGTAAATGGTCCCCTGACCAGTTCAGAAGTCCGAAGCTTGAAGAGGGAACTCAGCCACCCTTAGACGATCCCTATGGAGTGGCAGATCAAATTGATCAATTTTTAGGACCCCAGTTGTATACTGGGGCTGAGTTAATGTCCATCATGGGCATCCTTTTTTCAGGGGAAGAAAGGAGCAGGATGCATAGGGCTGCTATGACCATTTGGGAGCGTGAGCATCCTCCCAGTCAAAACATCCCTGCAGCCAAACAGAAATTTCCTGCTCAAGATCCCCAGTGGGATAATAACAACATAGCTCATAGGAGGAATATGAGAGACCTGCAAGAAATGATAATAAAAGGAATTAGAGAATCAGTACCCTGCACCCAGAATATAACCAAAGCTTTTAACATACAACAAGAAAAGGATGAGGGGCCTATGGAATTTTTTAATAGGCTTAAGTAACAAATGAGGAAATATGCTGGTTTGGATGGAGGAGACCCACTTGGACAAGGAATGTTAAACGTTCACTTTGTCACAAACAGCTGGCCAGACATTACCAAGAAATTACAAAAGACAGAAAATTGGAAGGACCATCCCATAGGGGAACTCTTAAGGGAGGCCCAAATGGTGTATGTACAAATGGATGAAGAAAAGCAAA
The DNA here is from genome assembly GCF_000951045.1 of Mandrillus leucophaeus. Classification (NCBI taxonomy): domain Eukaryota; kingdom Metazoa; phylum Chordata; class Mammalia; order Primates; family Cercopithecidae; genus Mandrillus; species Mandrillus leucophaeus. The sequence goes on along the minus strand of NW_012098632.1, from coordinate 17,067 downwards.
AGCACAAAGCGAAGATTCTGCTGTCCTTACAGCAGGGAACTCCCCAACAGGCAGTTCAAAGAAATGTCGCTGGTAAATCTTTTAGGTACTCGACTGCCAGACCCTAAAACAGAGGTAAAGGAATCAAACCAGGGAACAAGGGAATAAAAAGAGGAATAGGGCAAAAGAAATGCTTCAAGTGTGGGAAGGAAGGTCACTTTATAAGAGAATGCCCTGAATGGAAAAAAGAAAAGGAAATCACCTGACTTACGATCTTTGAGGAAGAATGGGGGGCCAGGGCTCTACTCTTTTTACCTTGAGTCCGACCAAGATCCCCTGATAAATGTAGAGGTGGGACCCAAACCTGAGAATATCACCTTTTTAATTGACTCAGGAGCTGCTCATTCCTCAGTTTGTTATCTTTCCCCTGGTGTAACTTGGTCACAAGAACTTTTTATTTTGGGAGCAAAAGGAGAGGGATTTAAAGCAAAAGTCTTAGAAGAAACAAAAATTAAATATCAGAACCACTCAGTAAATATTAAACTTCTGTTAATCCGGGGGGCAGGAACAAACCTACCAGGAAGAGATTTAATGCTAAAGTTAAACCTAGGCCTTTATGTTAATCACGGAAACATAATCAAGGAAAATGCCTCCCCTCCTTAAATTTGCTTGCTACTCTAAATGAGGGACACATTCATCCAGATGTATAGTCAAAGGAAGGAAACCAAAGAAAATTACGAATTTCCTCAATCCAAGTTAAATTGAAAAACCTGGGGGAAGAGGTAAAAAGAAAACAATATCCAATACCCTTAGAAGCTAAGATCAATTTAAAGCCCATAATAGAAAGCCTTCTCCGTGACAGACTCATTGAACCCTGTATGTCTCCTTATAACACTCCCATACTGCCTGTGAAAAAGCCAGATGGGTCATATCGGCCACATCAAGCTTTATTTCTAACAGACTCATACAAAATCAGAAAAGTAAAGAGAAACATTACAACTGATATTGCAAAAATACAAAAGATGATCAGAAACTATTATGAACAATTCTGTACTGACAAACTGGAAAACCTGGAG
>NW_012098632.1:15157-15756 GCF_000951045.1 Mandrillus leucophaeus | reverse complement strand
TTTGTTCAAGTGCTCATTTTCTTTGCCACGTCAAGCTTTATTTCTAACAGACTCATACAAAATCAGAAAAGAAAAGAGAAACATTACAACTGATACCGCAAAAATACAAAAGATGATCAGAAACTATTATGAACAATTCTGTACTGACAAACTGGAAAACCTGGAGGAAGTGGATAAATTCCCAAAAACAAACAACCTACCAAGATTAAATTAGGAAGAATAGAAAACCTGAAGCCATTACATCCATGAACCGTTCTCACAGCGGGTCCGGTGGGCCCCAGACCCACCCTGTGATTATTTCTTCAGTTCTGGTTTGCATAATCGAAACAGACCTACTCAGCAACAGGCAAAATCCACAGATCAGTTCCTTCTTTTAACTTTTATTTTCAGTTCAGGGGTACTGGTACAGGCTGTTTTATAGGTAAACTTGTGTTGTGGGAGTTTGTTGCACAGAATATTTAATCACCCAGGTTTTAAGCCTAGTAACCATTAGTTATTTTCCCTGATCCTCTTCTTCCTCCCCCCCTCCACTTTCTGAAAGGCCCCAGTGTGTGCTATTCCCCTCTTGCAGTGAGCCAAGATCACACCACTGCACTCCA
>NW_012098632.1:6593-8731 GCF_000951045.1 Mandrillus leucophaeus | reverse complement strand
ACCCTGTGATTATTTCTTCAGTTCTGGTTTGCATAATCGAAACAGACCTACTCAGCAACAGGCAAAATCCACAGATCAGTTCCTTCTTTTAACTTTTATTTTCAGTTCAGGGATAAAAGTGCAGGCTGTTTTACAGGTAAGCTTGTGTTGTGGGAGTTTGGTACACAGATTTTTTAATCACCCATTTTAAGCCTAGTACCCATTAGTTATTTTCCCTGATCCTCTTCTTCCTCCAACCCTCCACCTTCTGAAAGGCCCCAGTGTGTGCTATTCCCCTATGTGTCTCTATGCATTCTGATCATTTATCTCCCACTTATAAGTGAGAACATGCAGTATTTGGTTTTCTGTTTCTGCATTAGTTTGCTAAGGATAATGGCTTCCAGCTCCATCCATGTCCCTACAAAGGACTTGATCACATTCCTTTTACCGGCTGCATAGTATTCCATGGTATGTACGTATCACATTTTCTTTATCCAGTCTATAATTGATGGGCATTTAAGTTGATTCCATGTCTTTGCTATTGTGAATAGTGCTGCAATGAACATATGTGTGCCTATGTCTTTATAATAGAATGACTTATATTCTTTTGGGTATAATGGTATTTCTGTCTTTAGGTCTTTGAGAAATCACCACACTGTCTTCCATAATGGCTGAGCTAATTTGCACTCCCACCAACAGTGTATAAGTATTCCTTTTTCTCCACAACTTTGCCAGCATCTGTTATTTTTTGACTTTTTCATAACAGCCATTCTGACTGGTGTGAAATGGCATCTTACTGTGGTTTTGATTTGCATTTCTTTAATGATCAGTGATGTTGAGCATTTTTTCATGTTTGTTGGCTGCATGTATACCTTCTTTTGAGAAGTGTCTGTTCACATGCTTTGCCCACTTTTTAATGGGGTTGTTTTGTTTTTTCTTGTAAATTTGTTTAAGTTCCTTATAGATATTAGACTTTTGTCAGATGCATAGTTTGCAAAAAAATTTTCCCCCATTCTGTAGGTTGTTTACTCTGTTGATAGTTTCTTTTGCTGTGCAGAGCTCTTTAGTTGAATTAGATCCCATTTGACAATTTTTGCTTTTGTTACACTTGCTTTAGGCATCTTTGTCGTGAAATCATTGCCCATGCCTATGTTCTAAACGGTATTGCCTAGATTGTGTTAGGGTTTTTACAGTTTTGGATCTTACATTTCAGTCTTTAATCCATTTGAAGTGATTTTGGTATATGGTGTAAGAAAGGGGTTCAGTTTTAGTCTTCTGCATATGGCTAGCCAGTTATCCCAGCACCATTTATGAATAGGGAATCCTTTCCCCATTGCTTGTTTTTGTCAGGTTTGTCAACGATCATAGTTGTAGGTGTGGTCTTATTTCTGGGTTCTCTGTGCTGTTCCATTGGTCTATATGCCTGTTTTTGTACCAGTGCCATGTTGTTTTGGTTACTGTAGCCTTGAAGTATAGTTGAAATCAGGTAGCGTAGGCTGGACATGGTGGCTCACACCTGTAATTCCAGCACTTTGGGAGGCAGAGGCAGGTGGAATATGAGGTCAGTAGCTTGAGACCATTCTGGTCAACAAGGTGAAACCCCGTCTCTACTAAAGATATAAAAAATTAGCTGGGTGTGGTGGCACATACCTGTAATCCCAGCTACTCAGGAGGCTGAGAAAAGGAGAATCACTTGAACCCAGGAGGCTGAGGTTGCAGTAAGCCAAGATCGCACCATTGCACCCCAGCCTGGATGACAGGGTGAGACTCCATCTAAAAAAAAAACAAAAAAGAAAGAAATCAGGTAGTGTAATGCCTCCAGCTTTGTTCCTTTTATTTAGGATTGCCTTGGCTATTCAGGCTCTTTTTTTAGTTCCAGGTGAATTTTAAAATAGTTTTTCTCTAGTTCTGTAAAGAATATCAGTGGTAGTGGCCGGGTGCGGTGGCTCACACTTGTAATCCCAGCACTTTCGGAGGCCGAGGCGATGGATCATGAGTCAGGAGTTTGAGACCATCCTGGCTTACAGGTGAAACCCCATCTCTACTAAAACTACAAAAAATTAGCCGGGTGTGGTGGTGGGCGCCTGTAGTCCCAGCTACTCGGGAGGCTAGGGCAGGAGAATGGCATGAACCCAGGAGGTAGAGCTTGCAGTGAGCTG
>NW_012098632.1:6121-6543 GCF_000951045.1 Mandrillus leucophaeus | reverse complement strand
TTGCCTGATTGCCCTGACTGGAACTTCCAATACTATGTTGAATAGGAGTAATGAGAGAAGGCATCCTTGTCTTATGTCAGTTTTCAAGGGGAATGTTTCCAGCTTTTTCCCATCAGTATGATGCTCACTGTGGGTTTGTCATAATTGGCTTTTATTATTTTGAAGTGTATTCCTTCACTATCTAGTTTATTGAGAGTTTTTTTAAAAACATGAATAGATGTTGAACTTTATCAAAGGCCCTTTCTGCATCTACTGAGATAATCATGTGTTTTTTGTCTTTAGTTCTGTTTATATAATGAGGCATATTTATTAATTTATGTATGTTGAGCAAACTTTGCATACTGGTGATGAAGTCTACTTGATTGTGGTGGATAAGCTTTTTGATGTGCTGCAGGATTCGGCTTGCCAGCATGTTGTCGAAG
>NW_012098632.1:4219-6071 GCF_000951045.1 Mandrillus leucophaeus | reverse complement strand
AGTTTATTTGCATAGAGGTGTTCATAATATTTTCTGGTGGTTGCTTGAATTTCTGTGTGGTCAATGGTTATGTCCCTCTTATTGTTTCTAATCATGTTTATTGGAATCTTCTCTCTTTTCTTCTTTACTAGCCTAGCTAGGGGGTCTATTGATTTTAGTAATTAAAAAAAAAAAAACCTAGGCCAGGAGCAGTGGCCTCACACCTGTAATCTCAGCACTTTGGGCGGCTGAAGCAGGCAGATCACCTGAGGTCAGGAGTTCAAGACCAGCCTGACCAACATGGAGAAACCCCATCTCTATTAAAAATACAAAAAAATTAACCAGGCATGGTGATACATGCCTATAATCCCAGCTACTCGAAAGGTTGAGGCAGGAGAATCACTTGAACCCAGGAGGCAGAGGTTTTAGTGAGCTGAGATCGTGCCACTGCACTTCAGCCTGGGTAACAAGAATGAAACTCCATCTCAAAAAAAAAAGTAAAAAAAACAAACAAACCTCCTAAATTCGCTGATCTTTTGAGTGGTTTTTTGTGTCTCTGCCTCCTTCAGGAGACAATGTCTTTGTTAATTTTTTTTATTATATCTTGTCTTCTGCTAGCTTTGGGATAAGTTTGCTCTTTGTTCTCAAGTTCTTTTGGTTGTGATTTTAGGTTGCTAACTTGAAATCTTTCTAACTTTTTGATGTGGGCATTTAATGCTATCAATTTCTCTCTTAACACTGCCTTAGCTGTTTCCCAGAGATTCTGGTACATTGTGTCTTTGTTCTCATTATCTTCAAAGAACTTCTTGATTTGCACCTTAATTTCATTATTGACCCAAAAGTCGTTCAAGAACAGGTTATTCAATTTCTATGTAATTGTATGGTTTGAGTGAATTTCTTAGTCTTTATTTTGAATTTGATTACACTGTGGTCCAAGAGACTATTTGTTATGATTTCAGTTCTTTTGCATTTGCTGAGGAGTGTTTTACTTCCAATTGTGTGATCGATTTTAGAGTAAGCGCCATGTGGCAATGAGAAAAATGTACATTCTGTTGCTTTGGGGTGAAGACTTCTGTAGATATTTATCAGGTCCATTTGATCCAGGGCTGAGTTCAGGTCCTGAATATCTTTGTTAATTTTCTGTCTTGATCTGTCTAATGTTGTCAGTGGAGTATTAAAATCTCTTCCTATTATTGTGTGAGATTCTAAGTCTCTTTGAAGGTCTCTAGGAACCTACTTTATGAATCTGGGTGTTCCTGTGTTGGATGCATATATATTTCAGACAGTTAGATCTCCTTGTTGAATTGAACCCTTTACCATTATGTAATGCCCTTCTTTGTCTTTTGTCATCTTTGTTGGTTTAACACCTGTTTTGTCAGAAACAAGGGTTGCAACCCTGGCTTTTTTTCTGCTTTCCATTTGCTTGGTAAATTTTCTTCCTTCTTTTTATTTTGAGCCTATGTGTGTGATTGCATGTGAAATGGGTGTATTGAAGACAGCATACTGATAGGGTTTGGTTCTTTATCCAGCTTGCCACTCTATGTCTTTTAAATGGGGCACTTAGCCCATTTACATTTAAGGTTAGTATTGATATGTGTGGATTTGAACCTATCATCAGGATGTTAGCTAGTTACTTTGCAGACTTGCTTATGTGGTTGCTTTATTGTGTCACTAGTCTGTATACTTCATTGTGCTTTTGTAGTGGCTGGTAACTGTCTTTCCATGTTTAGTGCTTCCTTCAGGAGTTCTTGTAATGCAGGTCTGGTAGCAATGAATTCCCTTGGCATTTGTTTGCCTGAAAAGAATCTGATTTCTCCTTTGCTTATGAAGCTTAGTTTGGTTGGATATGAAATTCTGGGTTGGAGACTCTTTT
>NW_012098632.1:0-4169 GCF_000951045.1 Mandrillus leucophaeus | reverse complement strand
GTGTTCCTGTGTTGGATGCATATATATTTCAGACAGTTAGATCTCCTTGTTGAATTGAACCCTTTACCATTATGTAATGCCCTTCTTTGTCTTTTGTCATCTTTGTTGGTTTAACACCTGTTTTGTCAGAAACAAGGGTTGCAACCCTGGCTTTTTTTCTGCTTTCCATTTGCTTGGTAAATTTTCTTCCTTCTTTTTATTTTGAGCCTATGTGTGTGATTGCATGTGAAATGGGTGTATTGAAGACAGCATACTGATAGGGTTTGGTTCTTTATCCAGCTTGCCACTCTATGTCTTTTAAATGGGGCACTTAGCCCATTTACATTTAAGGTTAGTATTGATATGTGTGGATTTGAACCTATCATCAGGATGTTAGCTAGTTACTTTGCAGACTTGCTTATGTGGTTGCTTTATTGTGTCACTAGTCTGTATACTTCATTGTGCTTTTGTAGTGGCTGGTAACTGTCTTTCCATGTTTAGTGCTTCCTTCAGGAGTTCTTGTAATGCAGGTCTGGTAGCAATGAATTCCCTTGGCATTTGTTTGCCTGAAAAGAATCTGATTTCTCCTTTGCTTATGAAGCTTAGTTTGGTTGGATATGAAATTCTGGGTTGGAGACTCTTTTCTTTAAGAATGTTGAATATTGGCCCTCAATCTCATCGGGCTTGTAGGATTTCCACTGAAAGATCCACTGTTAGTCTGATGGGCTTCCCTTTGTAGGTGATCTGGCCTTTCTCTCTGGCTACCATTGACATTTTTTTCTTTCATTTTAACCCTGGAGCATCTGATGATTATTTGTCTTGGGGATGATGGATGATCTTCTCATGGAGCAACTTACTGGGGTCCTCTGCATTTCTGAATTTGAACGTTGGCCTGTCTAGCTAGGTTGGGGAAGCTTTCATGATTGATATCCTGAAATGTTGTCCAAATTGGTTCCATTCTCCCCATCTCTTTCAGGTACACTAATCATTCATACATTCAGTTTCTTTACATAATCCCATGTTTTTCAGATGTTTTGTTCATTCCTTTTCATTCTTTTTTCTCTAGTCTCGTCTTCTTGTCTTATTTCAGAAAGCCAGTCTTCAAGCACTGAGGTTCTTTTCTCCACTTGCTCTATTCTGCTATTAATACTTGTGAGTGCACTGTGAAATTCTTATAGCGTGTTTTTCAGCTCTGTCAGGTTGGTTATCAGATTCTTTTGCTGATTTCTTCTCACCTTTGTGGGCTTATCTACCCTCAATCTTTGAGGTTGCTGACCTTTGAGTGGATTTTCTTTTCTCTTCTTTTGTTTTCTCTTTTAACAGTCTGGCCACTTTTCTGTAGGGCTGTACAGTTTGCTGGGGGCTGCTACAGTCCCTAGTTGCCTCAGATTTTCCAGTACCTGAAGGTATCACCAGTGAAGGGTATATAACAGCAAAGATGGCAGTCTGCCCCTTCCTCTGGGAGGTCTGTTCCAGGAAAGTACAGACCTGTTGCCAGCCTGAAAACACCTGTAGAAGGTGCTGGAGACCCTGGCTGTGAGGTCGTTCCCAGTCTGGAGGAACAGCATCAGGATCTAGAGGTTTACAAAAGGAGGAGACACAGAAATGAACCATTGAGCTCCCTCAGGAGACACAGAAATGAAGCATTGAGCTGGAAGCAAAGACAGCCACCCGGGCCTTCAGCTCCCCATGATTCTGAATCAACAAAGGAAGGAGTGACTGCACCGTCTGGGGTGATTAGTCCTGGTCATCATGGGGAATTGGTCTGCTACTACACAATGGCAGTAATAGGACTATGTCTGGAACACAGGAGATCTTTTAGAGCATCTCTTAGTAATACTCTGCCCTATAATTAAAGTCAATAAAAAACTACAACAACCCAAGTCAGGTAGGACTTCTAATGACCCATTCCCTTCAGAAATGAAGGTTTGAGTCTCCCAAGCAGGAAAAGAAACCTGATCAGCTGACGGACTTGCTGAAAGCAATGGGAATATGGGATGATTAGTGAAAAACAACAAAAGTATTTATAAATACTAGTTGTGGCTGGCACAGTGGCTCATGCCTGTAATCCCAGCACTTTGGGAGGCTGAGGCAGGTGGATTGCTTAAGTCTAGGAATGTGAGACCAACCTGAGCAAAATGCTGAAACTCCATCTCTACTGAAAATAAATACAAAAAATTAGTCAGACTTGGTGGTGTGCTTGTAGTCCCAGCTACTTAGGAGACTGAGGTGGAGGACCACTTGTGCCCAGAAGGGGGAGGTTGCAGTGAGCCAAGGTAATGCCACTGCACTCCAGCCTGGGCAACAGAACAAGACCTTGTCTCAAATAAATAAATAAGTAAATAAATAAATAAATAAATAAATAACCAGCTGTAACCCTATGACCACTTACAGAAATAAGGACGGTAAATGTTATCAGCATTACTTCCTTATGTTTTTATAATGATATTTCTGTCTGTGTGTATGTATCCAGACATGTTTTGAGCAAATACCTTTCTTTTCATCTTTTCCTGATCATCTTATAATAAAACATAAGATGTGCTAACAATAGTTCCCTTTTATTAATGATGGTGTAACTTTTATTACACATGGTATTTAGGTTACAGTACATCAAAGAGAAGAGTGCATACCATGCATTCAGTTTGAACCTTTTTCTGAGGAAAGGGTTAGTGTGTTTTTAGTTGGATGCAAGCTAATTGTATCATCTTTGGCAAAAGTATGACTTTATACTTGTTTTTTTTTTTTTTGAGACGGAGTCTTGCTCTGTCGCCAGGCTGGAGTGCGGTGGCCAGATCTCAGCTCACTGCAAGCTCCGCCTCCCAGGTTCACGCCATTCTCCTGCCTCAGCCTCCCGAGTAGCTGGGACTACAGGCGCCCACCACCTCGCCTGGCTAGTTTTTTGTATTTTTTAGTAGAGACGGGGTTTCACCGTGTTAGCCAGGATGGTCTCGATCTCCTGACCTCGTGATCCACCCATCTCGGGCTCCCAAAGTGCTGGGATTACAGGCTTGAGCCACCACGCCCGGCCTTATACTTGTTTTTATATGGAGACGAAGTAAGGTTTAAGAAAATGTTAATGGGTGCCAAGTTCACCAGCATGGACTGGGATGGTAGGTCTTATGTGTCAATTTTACTAAACCATAGTATCTAGCTATTTAATCAAACACTAATTTATATGTTGCTATGATAGTGTTTTGCAGTCGTGATTAAAATCTGGTATCAATTGATTTTATGAAAAGGAAATTACCCTCAATAATCTGGGTGGGACTTTTTGAATCAGTTGAAGGCCTGTCTCTTATACACATCTAGATGTGTATAAGAGACAGCAACTCACTCAATTAATACAATAAAAAACAGGCTGGGTGCAGTGGCTCACTCCTGTAATCCCAGCACTTTGGGAGCCCGAGGTCAGCGGGTCACTTTAGGTCAGGAGTTCCAGACTAGCCTGGCCAACATGGCGAAATTCCGTCTCTACTAAAAATACAAAATTAGCCCGACATGGTGGTGGACGCCTATAATCCTAGCTACTTAGAAGGGTGAGGCAAGAGAATCTCTTGAACCCAGGAGGCGGAGGTTGCAGCGCGCCAACATCACGCCACTGCACTCCAGCCTGGGTGACACACTGAGACCCTGTCTCAAAAAAAACCTTTTTTGTTTTGAGACAAGGTCTCACTCTGTTACCAAGGCGGAGTGCAATGGCACGATCATAGCTAACTGCCGCCTCGAACTTCCAGATTCAAGCAATCTTCCTGGCTGTCACAGCTGTCTGCACGAGTGCCAGAGCAGACACCAGCAGCTCCGCCTTTGCCACGCCACCACCACTGCTAGCACAAGCGTTGCACAGGAACACCACAGCCCCACCCCGGCGGTACCCCACACCAGCCCATGTGCCTGCACTCCACTGTGCTGCCTCAGCTGCTGACGTGTTAACACCTGAAACTAAAATAAACAGTAAAAAAAGCTAAATACCATTTAAAACTTTTTAAAAAAGGTATCAAACAAAGATGCCAAAAGTCAGGTACAGCAAAAGCAAAAATTGACAAATGGGACCTAATTAAAGAGCTGCTGCACAGCAAAATAAACTGTCAACAGAAGAAACAGTCAGCCTACAGAATGGGAGAAAATATCACAAACTATGCATCTGACAAAGGTCTAATATCCAGAACCTATGAGGAATGTAAAGACATTAA
>NW_012098631.1:0-1063 GCF_000951045.1 Mandrillus leucophaeus | reverse complement strand
TAGCCAGGATGGTCTCGATCTCCTGACCTCGTGATCCACCCGTCTCGGCCTCCCAAAGTGCTGGGATTACAGGCTTGAGCCACCGTGCCCGGCCAAATCACTTTTTCATTCTCTATCTCTGTGCATTTGAGCTATTTATTCCATATGCGTGTTTGCCATTTGCATATCTTTATTTTGGAAATGTTTACATATTTTGTGCATTTGAAAATAGAGTTGCTTAGTTTTTTAATTTTAATGTTAATTTTTTTTTTTTGCTATTGAATTGTTTGCGTTCCTTATATATTTTAGATATTAACCCTTTCTCAGGTTTATGGTTGAAACTCTTTTTTTCACAATCTGTAGCTTGTCTCTTCACTCTGTTAATAATTTTCTTTGTTCCGAAGAATGTTTTTAGTTTGATGTAATCCCATTTATTTTTATTTCCTGTGTCTTGGGAATTTTGTGTGTGTGTGTGTGTGTGTGTGTGTGTGTGTATGTATATATATATTTAATGCTGGCTCATACTTTTAATCTCAGTGCTTTGGGAGGTCAAGGCAGGAAGATCACTTGAACCCAGACGTTTGAGATCAGTCTGGGCAACATAGAAAGACCTTATTCCTATGAAAAATTTAAAAATTAGCTGAATATGGTGGTGTGTGCCTGTAGTCCCCTCTAGTCAGGAGGCTAATGTGGGAAGATCAATTGAGACCAGGAGGTGGAAGATGCTGTGAGTCGAGACTGAGATCACACCACTTCATTCCAGCCTGGAAAACAGAATAAGACTATATCTCAAAATACATATATATAATATAATATAATTGACCAGACCAATGTCATGGAGCTATCTGCAGTATTTTCTTCTAATGTTTTTATAGTTCCAGGTCTTCTTTTTTTTTTTTTTTTTTTTTTGAGACAGAATCTTGCTCTGTCACCCAAGCTGGATGGAGTGCAGTGGCATGATCTCGGCTCACTGCAAACTCTGCCTCCCAGGTGCATGCCATTCTCCTGCCTCAGTGTCCCGAGTAGCTGGGACTACAGGCACCCGCCACCATGCCCAGCTAATTTTTGTATTTTCAGTAGAGAC
>NW_012098630.1:0-1163 GCF_000951045.1 Mandrillus leucophaeus | reverse complement strand
AAAGAAATCATATCATCTGTACTTTGTGTGTCTGGTTCCTGTTGTTTAATATAGTGTTTCTGAGATTAACCCACATTCGTTGTATCAGTAATTTTTTTTTGTTTTGTTTTGTTTTTTTTAAATAATGGTGCTGGGAGAATTGGCTAGCCATAAGTAGAAAGCTGAAACTGGATCCTTTCCTTACTCCTTATACGAAAACTAATTCAAGACGGATTAGAGACTTAAATGTTAGACCTAAAACCATAAAAACCCTAGAAGAAAACCTAGGTAATACCATTCAGGACATAGGCATGGGCAAGGACTTCATGTCTAAAACACCAAAAGCAATGGCAACAAAAGCCAAAATTGACAAATGAGATCTAATTAAACTAAAGAGCTTCTGCACAGCAGAAGAAACTACCATCAGAGTGAACAGGCAACCTACAGAATGGGAGAAAATTTAATCTACTCATCTGACAAAGGGCTAATATCCAGAACCTACAAAGAACTCAAACAAATTTACAAGAAAAAAACAAACAACCCCATCCAAAAGTGGGCAAAGGATATGAACAGACATTTCTCAAAAGAAGACATTCATACAGCCAACAGACACATGAAAAAATGCTCATCATCACTGGCCATCAGAGAAATGCAATTTTAAATGTTTCTCTACGAGAAGAGAATGAGTAACGGTTATTCACTCAAAGTCAGGGTGATGGTTATGAAAGAATCTGTACGAGCAAGGGAAAAGAAAATGGCTTCTGTCCTGCTGTTAAGTAGGTTGACTTAGTAAACAGAGGACAGGGCAGGTATACTTAGCTGTTCTGATCAACAGTGAGAGGTTTATTGCACTCAAATGTGTCTTGATTCTGGGATATAGCCCCTTTACGTTTTGCAAAAATAAAAAGTAAAAATAAAAAACAAAACAAAAAACCCTAATTAGCAAATGCATAAAATTAACGGGGCTACAAAGAAGGAATTTTTAAAGTTTCACCTGAAAATGAATAATTGAATCCTTTGCCAGAAATGGGAAGTCTGTGATGAACTTCACGGGGTACTACTCATAAAGGCCTGCACAGCACAGGGCCACTCAGACCTATGGCCTACCTCAACTGGAAGGGCCCACATAGCTAGCGGTAACAGTGTTTTGGAAAGCGGGCTTTGGGGTGAGACAGAGTTGTTTC
>NW_012098629.1:0-1173 GCF_000951045.1 Mandrillus leucophaeus | reverse complement strand
ACAGAGTCTTACTCTGTTGCCCAGGCTAGAGTGCAGTGGCATGATTTCGGCTCACTGCAACCTCCGCCTCCCAGGTTCAAGCGATTCTCCTGCCTCAGCGTCCCAAGTAGCTGGGATTACAGGCACATGCCACTATGCCTAGTTTTTGTATTTTTAGTAGAGATGAGATTTCACCATGTTGGCCAGGATGGTCTCCATCTCTTGACCTCGTGATCTGCCCGCCTTGGCCTCCCAAAGTGCTGGGATTACAGGCATGAGCCACTGCGCCCGGCCTTATATATAGTTCTTAAGTGGGGTTGTGGAGGGACTTAGTTGAAACAGATATGAAGGCTAGGCTTTCTGAGCATGGGGATAGAGAACTGTGGAAAGGGAGGATCCTCTTTTGGTGGAACTAATCCTTTTCCTCAGGGGCAATCTCTAAAGCCAGATTAAAAGACTATTTTATCAAAATTTTGGCTTTGGGTTGATCCTAATTTCCACAATCTTAAAAGAAAATTTTGAAAAAGATGTAAATTATCTCCAACAGATTTCTTCAATAATATCTTTCTCTTCATGGTAATAAGCAGCACAAACTAATACACCTAATAAACATAATTATTTATTTACTAAAAGTTTTTAAAAATGCATTATTAACAACAGCAATATAATTACTATATAAAGTTCAAAATTTCTAATAATTCCTTTTGCTTTTAGATTGTATTCCACCAATGGTTTTCAGTCAAGGCAATTTGTTCAAGAGTCACCCAATAGCTCCCCCTATGTGGCTGTTAGTCCTTACCTGATGAACAATTTAGTTCAGTTTCAGTTTGCTTTATTTGTTGGCATCCTAGCAGCTGTCAGTTCGAAGCTCTTAGAGCATTATGGCTTTCAGGTGCTATGAGAGAGAAGGGTCTACTCTATTTTGAGATGATAAAAAGCACTCAAATAGGCCCAGTGCGGTGGCAAATGCCTGTAATCCCAGCACTTTGGGGTGCCAATGTGGGCGGATCACTTGAGGTCAGGAGTTTGAGATCAGCCTGGCTAACATGGTGAAACCCAATCTCTACTAAAAGTACAAAAATTAGCCGGGAGTGGTGGAGCATGCCTGTGGTCCCAGCTACTCAGGAGGCTGAGGCAGGAGAATCGCTTGAACCTGGGAGGCAGAGGGTGCAGTGAGTGCACCACTCAGAAAAA
>NW_012098628.1:0-1782 GCF_000951045.1 Mandrillus leucophaeus | reverse complement strand
CGGATCACTTGAGGTCAGGAGTCCAAGACCAGCGTGGCCAACATGGTGAAACCCCGTCTCTACTGAAAATACAAAAATTAGGCCAGGCACAGTGGCTCATGCCTATAATCCTAGCACTTTGGGAGGCTGAGGTGGGTGGATCACCTGAGGTCGGGAGTTCAAGACCCGCCTGGCCAACATAGTGAAACCCCATCTCTACAAAAATACAAAAAATAGCCGGGCATGGTGGTGCGTGCCTGTAATCCCAGCTACCCAGGAGGCTGAGGCAGGAGAATCACTAGAGCTCAGGAGGTGGAGGCTGCAGTGAGCCGAGATCATGCCACTGCACTCCAGCCTGGGCAACAGAGCGAGACTCCATTTCAAAAAAAAAAAAAAAAAATTAAAGGCCAGGCACAGTGGCTCATGCCTATAACCCCAGTGCTGTGGGAGGCCAAGGTGAGAGGATCTCCTGAGGCCAAGAATTCAAGACCAGCCTGGGCAACATAGAGAGATCCCATCTCTATAAAAATACAAAAATTAGTTGGGCATGGTAGCACATGCCTGCAATCCCAGCTACTCAGGAGGCTGAGGAAGGAGAATCACTTGAAGCCAGGAGGCGGAGGTTGCAGTGAGTCAAGATTGCACCACTGCACTCCAGCCTAGGGGACAGAGTGAGTATCTGTCTCAAAAAAAAAAGAAAAAGAAAGAAAGAAATGTGCCCAAGATCATACAGCTGGCAAGGCGGGTAAGTGGCAGAGCCATGATTCAAACCCAGCACCTGACTCCAGTGCATGTGCTTTTTCTCCACAATGCTCCAGAATGTGCCAAATTATGCAGTCTCGACAGTAAAGCAATGCAAGTACGAAAGTGCCTTTCCATTGTTAAAAGAAATACACAAGGTCATAAATCATCAGTCGTACCTTCCATGTAGCCTTGTGAAATTAACTATAAAAATAGCTTACAAAAAATTCATGGAAAAAAAATCTAGGCATAGTTACCATTCAACTTGGTCTGGTTTTACCCCTAAGTTTGAATGGCATATTTCTTTCAAGTCACCACGAAGCTTAATGTCCCATGTCCAAAGTTTTTCTAGAATGATTTCACGGGAGAGGTATTGTAATTAGGCATCAATGTATCTGGACTTACTTTCTTTTTTTCTTTCTTTCTCTCTTTCTTTCTCTCTCTCTTTCTCTCTTTCTTTCTTTCTTCTTCATGGGAGGAGTAATATAAAGTAGGCATCACCATATCTGGACTCTTTCTTTCTCTTTCTCTCTCTCTCTCTTTCTTTCTTTTTTTTTTTTTTTTTTAAGGAATTTTGCTCTTTTGCCCAGGCTGGAGTGAAGTGGTGTGATCTTGGTTCACTGCAACCTCCATCTCCGGAGTTCAAGAGATTCTCCAGCCTCAGTCCTCCTGAGTACCCGGGATTATAGGCACCCGCCACCATGCCCGGCTAATTTTTGTATTTTTAATAGAGATGGGGTTTTGCCATGTTGGCCAGGCTGATCTCGAACTCCTGAACTCAGGTGATCCACCTGCCTCGGCCTCCCAAAGTGCTAGGATTACCGGCATGAGCCATTGCACCCGGCCAGGGCCCTCCTTTCTTTAGCAGGTCTGCACTTAACATTTGCAGGGCTCTGGACAAGAGTAAAGACGGTAGTTCACATACCATATGTTGAAATATGTAAAAGTTATACATCAAGCCAACGAATTCCTAAATAAAATAGGTTCCATGCTTGAGCCTAGGAGTTGAAGATCAGCCTGGGCAACAAAATGAGATACCATCTCTCAAAAAAAAAAAAAAAA
>NW_012098627.1:0-1155 GCF_000951045.1 Mandrillus leucophaeus | reverse complement strand
TATATATATATTTTGAGACAGAGTCTCACTCTGTCACCCAGGCTGGAGTGCAGTGGTGCGATCTCACTGCAACCTCTGCCTCAGCCTCCCAAGTAGCTGGGATTACAGGCGCCTGACACCACGCCTGGCTAATTTTTGTATTTTTAGTAGAGATGGGGCTTCACCATCTTGGCCAGGTTGAGGTCTTGAATTCCTGACCTCATGACGCACCCACTTCAGTCTCTGGGATTACTGGCGTGAGCCACTGCACCCAGCCATATAAAAATCTTTTCTAACCACTAGGCAACCAGGTATATATATACATATGTATGTGTGTGTGTGTGTGTGTATGTATATCATATATACATTGTGTATATATGATATACACACATATGTATATATGATATAGGTATCATATATATGAATATCATATATTCTTT
The DNA here is from genome assembly GCF_000951045.1 of Mandrillus leucophaeus. Lineage (NCBI taxonomy): Eukaryota > Metazoa > Chordata > Mammalia > Primates > Cercopithecidae > Mandrillus > Mandrillus leucophaeus. The sequence continues at coordinate 736 of NW_012098627.1, read as the reverse complement.
TAATAAGATAGTGTAAGAAAAACATGGTGCCTCTTTTTTATTTATTTTTTTTGAGACTGCTCTTGTCATCCAGGCTGGAGTTCAATGGTATGATCTCAGCTCACTGCAACCTCCGCCTCCTGAGTTCAATTTCTCCTGCCTCAGCCTCACTAGTAACTGGGATTACAGGCATCTGCCACCAAACCCAGCTAATTTTTGTATTTTTAGTAGAGACGGGGTTTCACATGTTGGCCAGGGTGGTCTCAAATTCCTGACCTTAGGTGATCAGCCCACCTCAGCCTCCCAAAGTTCTGGGATTACAGGCATGAGCCACCATGCCTGGGCCAGCCTCTTCTATTGTTTAATACCTAGTTTTCTGTATAAATTATGTTATAAACTTTTCAGGATTACACTTCACTTTTTTTTTTTGGAGACAGGGTCTTGCTCTGTCACCCAGGCTGAAGTGCAGTCGTGTGATCTCGGCTCACTGCAACCTCTGAGCCCCTCTACCACACCGGTCTCAAGCGATCCTCCCACCTCGGCCTCCCAAATAGCTGGAACCACAGGCCTGCACCATCACACCTGGCAATTTTTTAGGGTTTTTAGTAGAGATGGTCTCTATCCAGGCTGTCCAGGGTAGTCTCGAACTCCTGAGCTCAAGCAAACTACCTGCCCCCAAAGTGCTGGGATTACAGGCATGAGCCACTGTGCCTGGCCACATTTCACTTTTGGTTTCCAATTGGGTAACTATTTTTGA
>NW_012098626.1:0-1012 GCF_000951045.1 Mandrillus leucophaeus | reverse complement strand
GTGCCTTCCCAAAAGTATCCCAAAATCTTACATCATTTCAGCATTAACTCAAAAGTCCATAGTCCAAAGTCTCATTTGAGACAAGGCAAGTCCCTTCCGACTATGATCCTGTAAAATCAAAAGCAAGTTAGTTGCTTCCTAGATACAATGGGGGTACAGGCAATGGGTAAATGCACACATTCTAAGTGGGAGAAATTGGTCAAAATGAAGGGGTTACAGGCCCCATGCAAGTTTGAAATCCAGCAGGGCAGTCAAATCTTAAAGCTCTAATATGTTCTTCTTTGACTCCATGTCTCACATCCAGGTCACACTGATGCAAGAGGTGGGTTCTCATGGTCTTGGGCAGCTCTTCCCCTGTGGCTTTGCAGAGCACAGCCCCCGCTGCTGGCTGCTTTCACAGGTTGGTCTTGAATGTTTGCAGCTTTTCCAGGTGCACAGTGGAAGCTGTTGGTGGATCTCCCATTCTGGGGTTTGGAGGATGGTGGCCCTCTTCTCAAAGCTCCATTAGGCAGAGCCCCAGTGGGGACTCTGTATGTGGGCTTCAATCCCACATATTCCTTCCACACTGCCCTAGTGGAGGTTCTTCATGAGGTCCTCGTCCCTGCGGCAAACTTCTGCCTGGACATCTAGGCATTTCCATACATCCTCTGAAATCTAGGTGGAGGTTCCCAAACCTCAATTCTTGACTTCTTCACTCACTGTCTCAGCACCACGTGGAAGCTGCCAAGGCTTGGGGTTCCACCTTGGCCCCGTTTAGCCATGCCTGGAGCAGCTAGGACACAGGGTACCATGTCCCTAGGATGCACACAGCAGGGGCACACTGGGCCTGGCCCATGAAACTATTTTTTTTCCTCCTAGGCCTTCAGTACTGTGATGGGAGGGGCTGCCAGGAAGGTCTCTGACATACCCTGTAGACATTTTCCCCATTGTCTTGGCAATTAACATTTGGTTTCTTGTTATTTTTGCAAATTTCTACAGCTGGCTTGAATTTCTCCTCAGGAAACAGATTTTT
>NW_012098625.1:0-1444 GCF_000951045.1 Mandrillus leucophaeus | reverse complement strand
TTCCATCAAGAGAGGAGGTGAAGACAAAGAATGGGTTGAGAGGTAGGTAAGCTTGCAGAAGGAAAGTGCTTCTCCCATTTCCAGTGTGCAGGAACCACCCAGAGAACTTGAAAAGGGTAGACTGCTGGGCCCCACCTCCAGGGATTCTGAGTTCCTAGGTCTGGGAGGAGCCTGGGGATTTTTTTTTTTTTTTTTAAACGACGGGATCTCGCTCTCTCACCCAGGCTGGACAGCAGAGGCGTGATATTGACTCACTGCAATCTGCAATCTCTGCCTCCCGGACTCAAGAGATCCTCCCACCTCAGCCTCCTGAGTAGCTGGGACTACAGGTGCCTGCCACCACACCCAGCTGATTTTTATATTTCTTGGTAGAGATGGGATTTCACCATGTTGACCAGGCTGGTCCCGAACTCCTGACCTCAGGTGATCTGGCGCCTCAGCCTCCCAAAGTGCTGGGATTCCAGGCATCAGCCACCACGCCTGGCCTAGTCCTGGGGATTTTTATTTCTGACAAGCTCCCAGACGATGCTGTTGCAGATGCTACAGACCTGTGGACCACATGTGGAAATTAGGGCTGATGGTGTTGATTTCTCTATGGAGTAGGAGGCACAATCCCTTGCAGATAGGGAGGTTGGCCCTAGGAACTTGGCAAAAGGTAGAAGACAGTGAAGGGTAGTGAACTCCAAGGTTCTGAGCTAGAACAGAAAGAAGCCTGCAGAGCAGGCCAGGCACGGGGGCTCAGGCCTGGAATCCCAGCACTTTGGGAGGCCGAGGCGGGCGAATCACCTGAGGTCCGGAGTTCAAGACCAGCCTGGCTAACATGGTGAAAAACCCCATCTTTACTAAAAATGCAAAAAGTAGCTGGGTGTGGCAGTGCATGCCTGTAATCCCAGCTAATCAGGAGAATCGCTTGAACTGGGAGGTGGAGGTTGCAGTGAGCCGAGATCACGCCATGACACTCCAGCCTGGGCTACGGAGCAAGACTCCATCTCAGAAAAAGAAAAGAAACCTGCAGAGCAAAGACTGGAGCTCCTGGAGGTGTCTCCTTTGCAGCTGCACGAATGTGAGACTTGGTCCTGCAGCCTGCAATCTCAGCTGTGTGAGAGAAGGGGAGAAGAGGCAAGGGGGTGGCTCCATCTAGAGCTGGGGTCCTTCAGCACTTGTGGGAAAGAAAGGCAGAGAGACAGGAGAACTGTGGGGCTGGCAAAAGGCAGAACCTGGTTGAAGGAAGTGTGGAGATTCCAGTTCGACTGGATGAACATGAAACTAGGGAAGGATTAATAGATTAAAAAAAAAAACAAAACAAAACGACTAGGCATGGTGGCTCACGCCTGTAATCCCAGCACTTTGGGAAGCCGAGGTGGGCAGATCACCTGAGGTCAGGAGTTTGAGACCAGCCTGGCCAACATGGTGAAACCCCGTCTCTACTAAAAATACAAAAATT